>NC_090177.1:5182482-5267482 GCF_024679245.1 Pseudorasbora parva | reverse complement strand
TCAAATTATTGCTACACTGCAAAAAAATTTGTTCCTCAGTATTTCTGTCTTGTTTTACAGTACAAATATTTAAACAATCTTAAGTCAAGATGTAGTGATTTGATTAGCAGCATTACTTAAAGTTCCCCTGTAATCAATTTTATCCTTTATAGCTTCAGCACGTCCTCGTCCTCGTGACGGTTAACAGGTTAAAACACCTTTGGTCACAAAAATTACCTATTTAAACGTGTTTTCCTTGGAAAAAAAAAACTTCACGCCTTAAAAATAGCTTGAATGTAACTACACCCGTGCCTCATTTAGTATACGCAGTTCTATGAATATGCAAATTAGCTCCGCCTCCACTCCCTCGCTTCATGCTTTAACATGATTGGTTACAAGGTATTTTGTCGAGTCAGAAACTCCACCAATTTGCCATTTTAAGGAGAAAATACTCAGCAATGGTGTTGACCAGTGATTCTGCACGTGGTTTGTCTGAAAGCATATTAAAAACACCACAAGTATACACAAACAACATATAAACACTTATCACACGGCTCTGTGAAATACTTGATTCTGATCGCGCATTCCAGCGGTATGTTATTTCCAGATAACACCCGCTCATCCGGGTACTACGAGTTATCTTGACCGGCACTACTTCTGTGCTTAACGCTGGCGCCATCTTGTGGCTTAAACAGCCGTGGGATACAATGGAAGACTTCAAGGCAGGTTTCCTTTATAACGTTTTTAATATGGATATTTTTCTTACACAAACGCATTGATTGGAATCAGAAGGCTCTATTAACCCATCGGAGCCGTGTGGAGCACGTTATTTGACGGACAGCTGCATTTTTATGGACTTCAAACACAACTACAACTACTGCTGGGATTAACGTTAGCCTGGACTTTTTAAATATAACTCTGATTGTATTTGTCTGACAGAAGAATGTCATAAACACCTATAATGACTTGAGGGTGAGTAAATCATAGGCTTGGTTTCATTTTTGGCTGAACTAACCCTTTCAGCATTCATTTTCAACATTTAGCAGCAATAGATAAAGGCTTAAAGCAGGTTGGAACTGTTTTTTTTCGCGGAAGCTTTGCGTAAGAGCTAATCAAATATTTACTCTCAAGACAATATTTTGTGTCTAATTTATTTGAGACTAGTAGCCGTGTAATAAGCGGGATAATGTCCACCCAGCCGGTTGTTATCGCAGAATAAACCCCTTCAGAGTGATGCTCCGCTTCGCGTCGGGGTCCTGATCACTCATGGACATTATGGACATTATCCCTTACTTGAATTTCACCACAGGAGGACTTAAAGATATTAAACCTTGTTTTCAGAAACATTGGTCAAAATTAAGTGCGTTTATGCTTAACACTTCATGCAGATATTTTTACTTGTGTTATCTATATTAAATTATATTATATTAATTACATTAATAATAATAGTTGGATGCACCGATATGAACATTTTGGTCATTACCAATAAACAATAATTCTTTATGTTTGAAAGCCGATAACCGATATATTGGCCGATTAAATCTAAATCAATTTTTGAGGGTCTGGTAACAAAAACAGAAGTCTCAGCATTAAACCAATGTCCCAAAGCAGTCATGGTGAACCCTGTGCATCTGAAGTGTCTCAGCTGAAGGAAATTATACATTGCACCTTTTTTTCATAGTTTGGCTGGTCCTGCGACTTATAGTCAGGTGCGACTTATATATCAAATTTAATTCATACTGACCGACAAGAATAAACATATAGCCGCGAGAGGGTGCTCTATGCTGCTCCTGTAGCCTATCCCAGAAAAAAATAACTGAAAACAGAAAAAAAACTGTTAACTGAATTATTAACAATTTAGAAAGACTGAACACAAACAAAATGCCATCCCCATAAAGAAAATCATATTCTGCAAAATACAAAGTGCATGTAGTAAAATATGCAGCCGAGAACGATCGTCTCGTGCGGCTGAGCCTCTCCCGGCAGAGTTCAAGCATCTGTGGACTCGTTCCTTCAGCTCTGGCCATCTTGCTTTCAGTCCGCCATTAGCTTTCTTCATTACAGTTAAAGGAACCTGCTTTTCGTCAGTCCCTCATAAGTTTCTCACTCACTTCAAACTTTTTCTTCTGCTTGGTTATGCACAGCGAGCGCGTGCACACATACGAGCGCGGCTCTTGCTCTGCTTCTGCCCTAATGCGACTTAGTCCAGTACGACTTGTTTTTTTCCTCTTCATGACGCATTTTTTGACTGATGCAACTTATACTCTGGAGCGATTTATAGTCCGGAAAATACGGTATTTATCTGCTTTATGTATTATGGACACATTTTCTTATCATTTGAACATATATATTTGACATATATCAGCCAATACTGATAAGGTGACCAATGTATTGCGCATTCTATTCTATTCTATTCTATTCAAATTTTATTGGGATGCACCGATATACACATTTTGACCGATAACCGATAATTCTTTATATTTGATAGCCGATAAATTGAAATCCTAATTTTTATATAATTTTTGAAAATTGTTCTCATAATAACTTTATGTAGCCGATATGACAGACTTGCAACATAATTTTTATTTTATTTTAACTTATTTTCCTTTTTTGAAGTGATTTCAGTCATATTTCAGCTTTTCAAGCAATTCATAATCATCATCGTGACCAGTGCGCATCTGAAGTGTCTCCGCTGAAGGAAATAATGCATTATTTATCGGCTTAAAAATATTGGGCAAATTTTCTTATGGGGCCGATAATGTTAATTTTAAACATGTATTGGCCAATATATCATGCATTCATTATATTATATTATATTATATTATATTATATTATATTATATTATATATTATATTATATTATATTATATTATATTATATTATATTATATTATATTATATTATATTATTGGGATGCACCGTTATGAATATTTTGGCCGATAACTGATCATCCTTAATATTTGAAAGCCGATATCGATATATTGGCCGATAAATCTAAATCCAAAATTTTACATAATTTTTGAGAGTCTGATTACAAAAACAAGTCTCTGTATTAAATCCATGTCCCGAACACACAATTATAATGTTCTCGTTATAATTTTATGTAGTCAATCAACTGTATTTTCCTTTTTGAAGTGATTTCAATCATATTTCAAGCAGCATCATGGTGAACAGTGTCTCGGCTGAAGGAAATGATACATTATTTATCCGGAGTGTCTATTTATACCAATTGCAAATAGTGTGCTTTTTTGGCAAGTGCTATTCACACTAGCTCCACCTAACGATGGCCTGATTAAGCCAAACAAGATAAAAAACAACATCAACGTGTATTTCAAGGCTTAAGGATCTTAGTTTTGACGCGATCGACCCGGGTTCGAATCCGCCTTTTGTCGAGCTCGCTCTTCTCTCTTTTCCCATCTTATATCACATCGGAAATGCATTTACTTACAATAAAAATTAAGAAAATGTTCTAAATGTGGAAATAAAGTGCAAAACTAAATTATATTTATTAATAAAAATAGTATTTATTGGTTAGGGGTAGGGGAAGGGAGGGCTTTTATTGTCCCATTAAGGCAACATCCATTTAAAATTTTTAATAAATCTAATCATTTACACTGTTATTATTGCATCCTGTTAATGTACAACAATACTGAGGTGGAAGTATCTGTCAAAATAAAGGATAAATTGCATGTATTCACTATTTACAAATATTGCAAAGAACTGCTACTTTTATATGGTGTAAAATAGAGTATTATATCACTATTTTCACTTAAAGTAAATAATAGCCACTGCCTTATTTATCGGCTTTAATATATCGGGGACATTTTCTTTCTTATCAGCCGATATATTGTGCATCCCTACTATTATGCGGTTTTATTATTATATTATTCATTAATATAATTATTAATCCCTTTAAAGTTTTTTTTTTCTTCTAACCCCACTGACATTTTGTGTTAAGCATGTTTTGATGATTAAGTCTGAAGTCATTTAGCTTCTTCAGTAAAAGTATCTCTTAGATATTTCAGATATGCTTTAGATGTTTATACTGGAAAACAAGAAGAACATCTTTTTTTGCAGTGTTTTAGGAGAACCAACCGTCAGAATAACAGCTGTACAAGTTCCCCCGCGGTTGGTCAATTTATGAATTATGAGTTTGTATGTGCGGTGGCAACTTTAGTTTCATTCTTGATTTATATTTAGTAGGATGTTATATCAAATGATCAGTTATTTTGTAATGTGTCTAATGTCACTAAATGTTTCACACCTAGAAACACTTTTGCACTTCAGTGTTTGAGACAATCTATCAATGTATTTTGTTGAATATTTATAGCGTTTGATTTGAAATCAGATTCAAACTTTAGAGGTAGAGTATGTTTGACAGTGAGTGTTTTAAATCTGAGAATATGAGCCGTGATTGAGTCCATCTGTAGATTCATGTAACGCCAGAGAAATAAACGTATGAAATGTGAGAATTTAAAGAAGTGTGTGCTTATGTTTCTAGCTTCAGTTTGGATTGTAGAGCTCATGAAACATGTCAAGGTAATATTTCACATGGCGATCAGAAAGAAAGAAAGAAAAAGTACATTTTGCATAATAAAAATGAAGAGAACATTACATTTTTTAATTGTGCAATGCTTTTAAAAACATTTATCACCCATATTATCTTTACTGTACGCACAGACGGTCTTTATAAATACCATTATAAAGAATCTTAATGCTTTATTCAAAATACACACGGGATAAACCATATGAAATTTCTTGTTTGTTTTTTGATGAAATATAACCTGGACGTGATTTGTGAGTTTTCGCATCCATAATGTAAAGTATTTGCAACAGTGCCACAGGATCAAATGTAAAGCATGATTTGACAACAAATGGACGGTTGCTAAAATGATGTCAAAGTGGCCGTTTACACGACATCATTTGGGTCGTACTAATTATATTTTCAAATACTATTTAGGACAGATAGTATGCAAATTGGGACGCATGTGTGTATGGTTTTTTGCAATGTGAAGTCTCCATCTACTGGCCTGACAGCAGAATACAGCTCTTTTAGTCATTTTCACGGATCAGTGTGAAACGGGGATCGTTGATGTATGCATGAAAAACGCAAAGGAAAAAAAATTGTTGTTGTGTAAACGACCCTAAATAGCTGTTTTCTGTTAGTTAAAGTGATCCAGCACTCAGAAAAAAATGGTACAAAAGCTGTCACTGGGGCGGTACCGTTTCAAAAAGTACACTTTTGTGCCTTTTAGGGACTATACTTTAGGGACTAACGCTGCATTTACACAGCAGGTCTTGATGCACAATTCCGATTGGGTCACTATATCCGATTTTTTTGATGACCCGCTTACATAATCTTTTAAAAGCCACCCGTATCCGATATTTGCATTTACACTGTACACTGGCGAAACAGCCCAAGACGTTCTTAACCGGTGAAAGGAAGTAAAACAGCGCAATATGCAACGGACGCAGACAAAATGATTGCACAATGTTTTGCTGTCTGCACTTTTCACACATCTTTAAAGGTCAGTAAAACATTTCTCTCTTAAGTTGGAGAAAAAGAGGAGAGCCCTTGACGGGGTTGCCAGGTTTTCACAACAAAACCCGTCTAATTGCAACTCAAAACTGTGTTAAAGTAGCCCAATTCTGCAGGAAAACCGCAGACTTGGCAACACTGGATCGCAGTTCGTGTCCACCTGAGTTGACGTCATTCGCCTCCGTCCCTTTTTCAATGACGTAGCCTACCACTCGCATTTACTGGAGAATATCCGATTTGACCGCTTACATGGCAGACGCAAATGCACACATCCGAATCATATCGGATTTATTACCACATATGAGTGAGGCCTCAATCCGATCTGAGGATATCGGAATTTATGCGTTTTTTTTTTTTACTGCTTACACGTTCACGTCATATCTGATCTGTGCCACATGAGAGGAAAAAATCGGAATTGGGTCACTTGAACCATGCAGTGTAAATGGGGCCTTATATTTACCTTTTAAGGTACCAATATGCACCCTTTAGGTGCAAAAGTGTACCTTTTGAAAAGGTACCGCCCCAGTGAGAGCTTTTGTACCTTTTTTCTGCGAGTGAGTAACTGGCCAGACTCAAAGTCATTTCAAAAGTGGAGCTAGTTATTATATTTGATGAACGATAACATGAATTAAGAAAGCAAATAACTCCGTTTCATGTAATGTTTGAGGAAAGGCTGAGACAGCGGTGGGAAGCTCCTCCTGGACCGCCACCGCAGGGCTGAGCGATAATTGGGTTTTAATTCCGACGGGAATCTTTGCAGCTCAGTAATCATGAATGATTCAAGAGTCCCGGAGAGAAGCGGATGCTAAAGATCCGCTCATAAAGCGCTGGGATGCTTACCTGACATTTAAGAGCGAAGCCAAACTCCCATTCAGTCTGATGAACTGAATCCATACAGCTTGAGAACATAATGTCGTTTCTAGTGCACAAATAAAACACAACAGTACAGACATAATACAATACAAAGAAACAATATACATAAAAAAGATCAACGTTGTGATCAATAAGTCATGGCAACATGTGTTACATTTATTATAATTCATCAAACTCATCAAAATTAAGTAATTTCAACCTTTTTTGACAAGTTATGAGATTCAAATCAGTTTGAAGTCACTTTAAAATACTTTATAATTTAAATAATTAGATAATACTTTTATACTGTTATATTTCTAAGTACAATCGCCCTGGATGTTAAAGTTAAATTACATTAAATGACTGACTTGACAATGAGTTGAAACGCATTTAGCATGAAGTTGAACATGACTTAATTTGATGAGTTAAAGTAATATCATAACTTATTGATCACTTTTTTTTTTGATGTACAAACACTTTTCACGTGGACATTGCTTGCAAATGTCACAAACTATTACAGAGAAATTGTAAGTGTAACGTTGAATAAAATGTGTAATTTTTAAAACCCTGAAATATTTTCTAGATTGTAAAGCATGCTCGAAAAATTAACAATTATTTACTGTAGAAATATTTGTTTTAGAAATATTTAATTTATTTCTAATTAATTTGACCCGTATACTTTTGTTTTGTTGGTTTAATGTGTTTAGGTTGATTTTTTTTAGTGGTTATTCATTATATTTTTAATCCCAAAGTGTAGTTGGTTATGATTTAGAGACGTTACACTTTTTAAATTTGATTTCGAAATTCCAAAATGTTTGTTGGTGTAATTTTACGTATTTAGGTTAAATCAGTGATATTAATAGTTTGTATGTTGTCATAACTTATTGATCATATACAGTGGGTACAGGAAGTATTCAGACCCTCTTACATTTTTCCCTCTGTTATATTGCAGTCATTTGCTAAAATCCTTTAAGTATTTTTTTTTCTTCATTAATGTGAACACCGTATTGTCAGAAAAACACAGAATTGTTTTTGCAGATTTATCAAAAGAGAAACTGACATATCGCATGGTCCTAAGTATTCAGACCCGTTGCTCGGTATTTAGTAGAAGCACCCTTTTGATCTAATACAGCCATGAGTCTTTTGGGGAAAGAAAGATGCAACAAGTTTTCACACCTGGATTTGAGGATCCTCTGCCATTCCTTCTTGCAGATCCTCTCCAGTTCTGTCAGGTTGGATGGTAAACGTTTGTGAAAGAAAAATAAAAGAAACAAAAATTTGTTCTTTAAAATAAATTAAATAAACTTATTATAACTTAGGCCTAGTACAAAACAAGTACTGTAGCAAAAACGCTGTTTGGTATAAAAATACAGTGGAAAATTAATATACTTTTTATATTGTTTAAAAGGAAAATTAACAAAAACGAGCAATTCAATAAATGCACATGGCACATCGCACAACGCCAAAACTTAGAATAAAAAAAGGCGGCAAACAAATCAACAGCCTAAGTCTTTGATTAAATTGTTTTGAACAACTATATTTAAGACAAAATGCAGAACAAATAATTTAAAGAACACTAATACAGATCAAAAATAGCAGAGCAAAGCCGCAAACTGCCATTAAGACGACGGATGAGTCTTGAACTGAAACAACAAGTTGCAAACATCAGACTAATTTTTCTTACAGAATAAAAAACAACTTCTGCATTTTATAAAAACGAATAAATAAAAATATGTATTAATTTATTTTTAAAGCCTACCCGTTATAAAAATACTCGTTTTTTTATATAGCCTAACAGATAGCAAACAGAAACACTACAAAAAGGAAACGTTACTACTTACATGTTTTAAATGATAAGATTCGATGTTGACGAGTGATAGGCAAATGTTTGCCTGCGGAGTTTGCAAACAGCCTTTTGGGTCGTCCTTCGACTTTTCAAAATGATCCACACTTTGGACTTTTTTCCTGACATAATTATTAGCATTAGCCAGACATCTCTCCCACAAGTGCGCTTTGGTATACCGCGAGGCGCGAGGTCTCGTTGATCTCTCATTGCTTTGATGTCATGTTGCATACTCTGTCTGCAGTGCGTGTGCGGTGCGTGTTGCGTTGCGTATGCGGTACAGGATCCGCACGCCCTGTAGTCCTTTCAAATATGCTGCGTTTGTAGTCCGCAACTGATCCGCTGTTGCAAACCACAAACACAGCATTTATTCATTATTTTTTATTTAAAATCCAAAAGTTGTTACTGAACATGGCTCGTCAGAATTGCAATTCTCTTTGTTTACTCTTTCATAGAAGTCAGGATAACGTATACTAGCCTTCCTTTAAACAACATTTTATTAAATTCATTCATTCATATTTATATAGCCTAGTATTTAGCCCACACAAGTGGCAAAACATTTAAACATAGTAGCCAAAAATCACAAACATTTTAAATTAGAAACTTACAATAGGCATCAATTCAACAGCATCACAAAATAGACTCGGTACGAAAACGATCGTCGCACTGCTGCAGGACCGCATCCGCGTGCAGTTTGAAAGCTGTAACCCGTTAACATGGGTACGGGAAAAAATACACACCGCACACGCACTGCAGACGGAGTATGTGTGAAACGGGCGTGACTGCGCAGCCCCTGATTGCATAATTTTTTTTTGCGACTAACGACCTAATGAAAATGTATTCGACCAAGCCCTCTTCATATCGGCTAACGTTTAGTCTACTATTTGGGGGCAGCCCTAGTTTAAAGGGGTGGTGTCATGCGATTTGACTTTTTTAACTTTAGTTAGTGTGTAATGTTGCTGCTTGAGCATAAACAGTATCTGCAAAGTTACAGCGCTGAAAGTTCAATGCAAACGGGGAGATTGTCTTTTAAAGTTACGGCAGTTTATTGCCTACAATAATGGCCGGTTTGGACAACAACGAGCTTCTTCCTGGGTTGGTGACATCATAAACCCTCGCTAGTCTCCGCAGATGTGACTTGTGCCCGTAATGGGAAGAGGCGTGGCATTTCCATGACAACCTGTGCTTGGCACTTCAGCCAATAAAAATACAGGAAACTACATTTGGCCATCTAACCAATCTAAGACCTTCGGAGGGAAGCAGGAAGCAAACGAGCCGTTAAAAGGACAGTGGAGACAGCGGTGTGGAATAAAGGGAGAATATAAGAAAAATACGCATTTAAAAAAAAAAAAGGATTAAGACATGTTATACTGCGCCCTATAAACACAACCAAGCCTAGAAAAAAAAAAAAACACGGAACCACACGGGCTCTGGCTGGGCCATTCAAGAACAGTAACTTCTTGACTGGTTGTTGTGAAGCCACTCCTCCGTTATTTTAGCTGTGTGCTTAGGGTCATTGTCTTGTTGGAAGGTGAACCGTCGGCCCAGTCTGGAGTCTTGAGCACTCTGGAGAAGGTTTTCGTCCAGGATATCCCTGTACTTGGCCACATTCATCTTTCCCTCGATTGCAACCAGTCGTCCTGTCCCTCCAACTGAAAAACACCCCACAGCATGATGCTGCCACCACCATGCTTTGTCGGGCCACTCTGCCATAAAGCCCCGACTGGTGGAGGACTGCAGTGATGGTTGACTTTCTACAACTTTCTCCCATCTCCCGACTGCATCTCTGGAGCTCAGCTCAGCTTTTAGCAAATGGCTGCAATATAATAGAGTGGAACAATTAAGGGGATCTGAATACTTTCCGTACCCATATATATATATATATATATATATATATCTCAATGAAAAAAGTTATTAAAAAAAATTATTGTAAGACAGTACAATTATTACAATGATTTACTGTTGAAACATGTATTTCTATCTGACTTAACCCATAACATTTCGTTTTGTTGGTGTGATTTAATGTATTGAGGATTATTTCAGTGATGTTAAATCATAATTTTGATTTAAATTCAAAATTCAAACTCAAAATTCCAAAAAGTGCTGTTGGTGTAATTTAATGGAATGATATAGAGATGTTACATATATATATATTTATATATTTATATATATTTATATTTATATATTATAACAAAAAAATTTAATTTTGATTTTCAAAATTCAAACTCAATATTCTAAAAGGTTTTGTTTGTGTAATTGTATGTATTTAGGTTAAATCAGTGACGTTAAGTTATGTTGTCATAACTTATTGATCATACCTATATATATATATATATATATATATATATATATATATATATATATATATATATATATATATATATATATATATATATATATATATATATATATATATATATATAATATATATATATAATATATATATATAATATAATATAATATATATATATATATATATATATATATATATATATATATATATATATATATATATATATAATATATATTAGGGCCGGGACTCGATTAAAAAAATTAATCTAATTAATTAGAGGCTTTGTAATTAATTAATCGAAATTAATCGCATTTTAATCGCATATAAATATTTGACCTGAGAACAATGAGAAGTAATTTTTCACATGTATTTTTAGTATACCATTGAATAATGACTGAATACATAAGCTTAATCAACAAAATATTGTTTATTTATTTCAGTCCAGCAGACCAGTGCAATGTTTGCCCTTAAGTTTAGCAAAAGCATATTTGTGATATTTGAGGCTCGATGTGCTGCGGTGATACGCTAATTCCTTGTTGTATAGCAGGGGTGTCCAATCCTGCTCCTGGAGGGCCACTGTTCTTGTGAGTTTAGCTCTAACCCCAATTTAACACACCTGTACCAGCTCATTAAGGTCTTATTAGGCATACTAGAAACTTTAGCAGTGTATTGAGGCAAGCTGGAGCTAAACTCTGCAGGACGTCAGTGGCCCTCCAGGACCGACTTTGGATACCCCTGTTGTATAGCTTGCACACAACCGTGCTCTTGTCGACGCTTCCATCATTTCGTTTTTTAAAACTAAATTTCCCATCCACGGGGCCAAGCAAAGCGGTCTCATCAGCTTCTTCGTTCATGTTCACTATGGTTTGTTGTTTTCATGGTTGTTGTCGTGACTCATGAGCGCTAGTTGGTGTTCCAGTATAATCGGTCCGTCAAAACTCATTCATTGAAAAACGTTCCGCGGGGCAAAAATAAGTGCGATTAATTTTTTTTTTTTTTTTTTGCGTAATTAATTAACGCGTTAAAGTCCCGTAGTTAATTAATCTTAATTAACGCGTTAAAGTCCCGGCCCTAATATATATATATATATATATATATATATATACAGTCTTGTTCAAAATAATAGCAGTACAATGTGACTAACCAGAATAATCAAGGTTTTTAGTATATTTTTTATTGCTATGTGGCAAACAAGTTACCAGTAGGTTCAGTAGATTGTCAGAAAACAAACAAGACCCAGCATTCATGATATGCACGCTCTTAAGGCTGTGCAATTGGGCAATTAGTTGAATAGGGTGTGTTCAAAAAAATAGCAGTGTCTACCTTTGACTGTACAAACTCAAAACTATTTTGTACAAACATTTTTTTTTTCTGGGATTTAGCAATCCTGTGAATCACTAAACTAATATTTAGTTGTATGACCACAGTTTTTTAAAACTGCTTGACATCTGTGTGGCATGGAGTCAACCAACTTGTGGCACCTCTCAGCTGTTATTCCACTCCATGATTCTTTAACAACATTCCACAATTCATTCACATTTCTTGGTTTTGCTTCAGAAACAGCATTTTTGATATCACCCCACAAGTTCTCAATTGGATTAAGGTCTGGAGATTGGGCTGGCCACTCCATAACATTAATTTTGTTGGTTTGGAACCAAGACTTTGCCCGTTTACTAGTGTGTTTTGGGTCATTGTCTTGTTGAAATAACCGTTTCAAGGGCATGTCCTCTTCAGCATAGGGCAACATGACCTCTTCAAGTATTTTAACATATGCAAACTGATCCATGATCCCTGGTATGCGATAAATAGGCCCAACACCATAGTAGGAGAAACATGCCCATATCATGATGCTTGCACCTCCATGCTTCACTGTCTTCACTGTGTACTGTGGCTTGAATTCAGAGTTTGGGGGTCGTCTCACAAACTGCCTGTGGCCCTTGGACCCAAAAAGAACAATTTTACTCTCATCAGTCCAGTGTTGTTCTTTGGCAAATTGTAACCTCTTCTGCACATGCCTTTTTTTTTAACAGAGGGACTTTGCGGGGGATTCTTGAAAATAGATTAGCTTCACACAGACGTCTTCTAACTGTCACAGTACTTACAGGTAACTCCAGACTGTCTTTGATCATCCTGGAGGTGATCATTGGCTGAGCCTTTGCCATTCTGGTTATTCTTCTATCCATTTTGATGGTTGTCTTCCGTTTTCTTCCACGTCTCTCTGGTTTTGCTCTCCATTGTAAGGCATTGGAGATCATTTTAGCTGAACAGCCTATCATTTTTTGCACCTCTTTATAGGTTTTCCCCTCTCTAATCAACTTTTTAATCAAAGTACGCTGTTCTTCTGAACAATGTCTTGAACGACCCATTTTCCTCAGCTTTCAAATGCATGTTCAACAAGTGTTGGCTTCATCCTTAAATAGGGGCCACCTGATTCACACCTGTTTCTTCACAAAATTGATGACCTCAGTGATTGAATGCCACACTGCTATTTTTTTGAACACACCCCTTTCAACTAATTCAACTAATTGCCCAATTGCACAGCCTTAAGAGCGTGCATATCATGAATGCTGGGTCTCATTTGTTTTCTGAGAATCTACTGAACCTACTGGTAACTTGTTTGCCACGTAGCAATAAAAAATATACGAAAAACCTTGATTATTCTGGTTAGTCACATTGTACTGCTATTATTTTGAACAAAACTGTATATATATATATATATATATATATATATATATATATATATATAAAACTAAATATTTTTTTACCAAATCTTAGCGTACAAACTTATTTCACACAAAAAATGCTTTTAAATTTCAACCAACAATTACAGAGAAATAGTTAGTGTAACATTGAAAAAATAAGCTTTTTTACAGTGCATGTTATTTTGAAGATAACTCTTAGTATAGCTCCACCTTTGAAGCGTCTTTATGTTGGTTTAATAATGTTAACTTGTTACTGTATGTATATTTGGCCAGTTCTTTCAGGTAGTTAATATTTTGGTGTGACATAAAAATGCAAATAACTGGCTGAATTAATTTATGCAATTTTAAAACTTGATATTTCCCCCCCTCTTTTTTGGCCCACTGATGTCCAGGATGCCAAAGTAAGTTGAGCTTGTGTGTGCCTCGCCTCAGTGTGTTTGTTGTAAATGTATTTGTGTCATCAGTGAGTCATTCTACATGGCAGCCCACATGCTGATTATTTTCAGATCTCAGAGGATAAATTTAGCTCTGCTCATCTCCATGTGCTTCATAATGTATAAAATAAACCTGCTGAGCCCAGAGGGGCGGCTCCGAACAACACGCCAGCACAAAATCTTTAACATAATTGAAAATATATATTTAGCACACAATTTTCACTTCATACATTCTGATGTTTAATATAAGACATTTAGATCATGATGTTTGTGTGGGGAAAGTTGTTCTCAGATGTCACCTCTTGGCCAGTGTACAAAACCCATAAAACGTCACGCGTGTGTCTGTCGACTGTTTGTGTGTTTGTCTGGTCTTCTGCTCTGCCTTTCAGAAGTTTTACCCTAAATAAACTCTGTTGGCTGTGTTCATGAAAATAAAATGGTTGTTGCTCAGTAAAATATAAATAGTTGTATAATACAAAAAAATCAAATTTAATGCAGATTCTCTTAATAAAAGTTGCTCATCATTGTTCAGAACAAAGCTAACGTTTGCATCATTTACTGTTTGTTTGGTAAATATTTTTTTCTTTAAAACAAAACTATTTGCTACAAGAATTTGGTAAAAATATTTACCAAACAAACAGTAATTGATTCAAATGTTGGGTTTGTGTTTTTATTATAAAAACTAATATTTACCAACAAGCACTAAATAATTCAAATGTTAGGTTTTTGTTATAAAAGCCATATATTTTACAAAAAGCACTAAATAATCCAAATTTTGATCATGTTTTTGCTATTACATACAAATATTTACCAATAAACAACAAATACTCCACATTTTAGCTTTGTTTTTTATATAAAAGCCAAATATTTACAAACAGACATTAAAAAATTCAAATGTTAGGTTTGATTTTGTTATAAGAGCCAAATATTTACCAAAAGATTATATAAATCAAATGTTAGATTTGTTTTATAAGCCAAATATTTACCAAAAACAAAAAATATTCCAAATGTTAACTTAAGCCACATATTTACCATATTTCACTAAATAATACTAGTGCTAACTTTATATTTGTTATAAAATCTAAATATTTTCCAAGAAACACCAAAAAATTCTGCTTTGTTTTTATTATAATTAATAAAACATAATAATAGAAGATATTTTCCCAATAAACTAAATAATTCAATCTGTTAAGTGTTTTTTTGGGAATTGCTTTATAACAAAATGATAGTTATTTTTGCTATAAAATACAACTATTTAACAATAAACAATATATATTCAAAATGTTAGCTTGTTTTTGTTATAAAAACCAAACATTTAACTTAAATATTAAAATGTTAGCTTTGTTTTTGTTATAAAAACCAAATATTTCCCAAACAAAAACTGAAATATTAGCTTTGTTTTTGTTATAAAAACCAAATAATTCTTAAAAAAACACAATAATCAATTGTTAGCTTTGTGTTTGTTATAAAATCCAAATATTTCCTGCAAAGCTACATATTTACCAAAGAAACACCAAGTAATACAAATGGTTTCGTTTTTGTTATAAATGCAAAATATTTCCCAACAATTTCTAAACACTCAATTGTTGATGCTTAGTTTTTAGAAAACAAATGTATACCAAAAACATTAAATTGAAATGTGTGAAAATTACAAAACAAACACTACTGTTTGAATTAAATGTAACATTTGAATTATTTCTGTTTGTTTGTAAATGTTTGTAGCAGAGTGTCAGTGTTTGCATGTGTTGCCTGTTGTGTCTCAGAGATTTTGATGGTTTTATCTGTGAGCGAGTGATCAGGGAAAGTGTTGATCTTCCTCCCACAGGAAGCAGAGACTCCCCGCAGCGTCCTAGAGGAGATCGGGCTCACATAAACCCCTAAGAGACAACGGTCCCAAACCACACACACACACACACACACACACACACACACACACACACACACACACCTACACACACACACACACACACACACACACACACAGATAGAACCTGACAACTTAAAGATGTAGCAAACACACACACACACACACACACACACACACACACACACACACACACACACACACACACACACACACACACACACACACACACGTCACCATGTTTCTGTTTTGGTCACCTTTCCAACTCATGTGCTTGGTTTGTGAGCTCAGAAGAACTGTGTGAATGTGTTCAGCGCAGGACAACACATCCTACTTTAAATCTGCTGTGAAGAACACCCGTCCCACACGCGCCATCAGATACACGTGATTCACCACACACTACATAAACTAGCTTTACACAGTGTTTGGAAAAGTATTATGTGACATACGGCCATTAAATCGTTTAGAAAAACGAGGAAAAAGTAAAAAAGGGATTCATTCACAAAACCAAAGAGTGCTTTGTTGTGTGTTAGACTGTAGTTTATAGTGATAAAGACCTGAGATGTACTCTACACAGGTATGTCAATGCAAACACTTCAAATATGTATGCCTAAATTTAAGATTTATGTATTTTGAATTGCATATACTATTTCCATCCATTTGGATTACACTAGTTGGGTTTCCTTAAAAGATTTTGTTCTATAAATGTTGTTTCTATTAAACAATGTTATCGACTAAAACATGATTTGTTTATGTTAAAGCAGCACTAGGTAACTTTTCAACCTTCATAATATATTTTCAAGACTCTTGTGATGATAAATCGACTTACAATAGGCTGAATGACACGTCTGCCATAGCCTGATGGGGTCTGTATCGTTTTTAATCGTACTTTTAAACTTCGGGTTTCGGGAAGTAACCCGAGAACAAAAAGAACTACAAAATTCGACTGCTTAACGGCATTTACGTCACTTCCACCAACACACACACTTCCTTACATTCGGACGTGCGAGCCCAACTTTGTTCGTCGGATAATATAGTCATGTCCGAAGCAGCAGAGACAAATAAGAAAGAAAAGGTTTTGTTGGAGGAAAGCAATAAGAGGAAACGAAAAAGTGATGTGATTAAAGGCAGGATGAGGATCAACATGTGACCAGCGTTTGCTCGTCGGCGTGAGCTGAAGGAGGCGTGCCCGACCGATGCTGTCCTGCTTGTTACGGTGAGCTACCACTCAAACATTGAACTGAAGTATCATATAGATTCTGTAAAACGGTAACCAATAGACTACTATAATGACGCTGGCTTGTAAACGTGAGCATCGTGATTATTTGGCGTTTGAAAAAAATAAAACCCATGAAATTATATTCATATGACATGCTGAAGCATATGCCACTGACTGTAACGTTACCTGGGATGAAGACATTTTACACGCGACGCCAGAAGAACTCGAAATCCTCTTGCAGTGTTCAGGGGAACTGTTAGTGCTGCACCGACCCGCGGGACGCTTTTATGAAGTTATTTGGCCCGCCCTGCACCACTGGATATATTTTTACAACCCGCCGCGCACCCGCGACCATTAAATAGACATACGGGGTCCGCGGGTTATGAGACGAGCCACGCATCACTAGTTCAGGGCTATCAGGGTTGTCATGTCAACAAATGCACGCGCGATGGCATCCCCTGATGTAGGACGACAGCTCTTACGACAGTAGTTGAGGACATTATTTTTTCCAAACTGTAGGGGGACCCCGAGAGGAAAAGTAGCCAAGTGGGGCTTTAAGTCATTACAAATATCATGGCGATGGATGTTGTTGTGTTTAAATATAGCCAATCCCAGCCACCGCACTGGCATTATTTGCAATGGATGGAGACGCAAGCGTATTATCCAAGCATTAATGGCAAGGAAAGCCCATTATAGCGGCCACATGTAACGTGTTTCTCCCTCATATCTACTTCCAGGTCTTGATCAATTGTGGTATTTCTTTGTTGTTTAGAATCCAGTATTATTCATTTGCTTCCTGCTTCTATGAAGCCCATCCCTCCGAAAAACGCAATGGTCTTAGATTGGTTAGATGGCCAAATGTAGTTTCCTGTGTTTTTATTGGCTGAAGTGCCAAGCACAGGTTGTCATGGAAATGCCACGCCCCTTCCCATTACGGGCAGAAGTCACATCTGCGGAGACTAGCAAGGGTTTATGATGTCACCAACCCAGGAAGAAGCTCGTTGTAGTCCAAACCGGCCATTATTGTAAACAATAAACTGCTATAACTTTAAAAGACAATATCTCCGTTTGCATTGAACTTTCAGCGCTGTAACTTTGCAGATACGGTTTATGCTCAAGCAGCGACATTACACACTAACTAAAGTTAAAAAAGTCAAATCGCATGACACCACCCCTTTAACAAATAGAATCACCATAGGAGAAAAATCCAAATGTTTAAGTCACCATTATGGTGATCCGTGTTTCAGTGGTCTCACATATACTACCTCGAGAGTTAATTTAACACTGATGTTTTTGCTGTGTAGCGAATCATCTTTCAAGAAAGATCATGTGACTTTTGCGTATACCAGGTGACCAGTAAATGCGGGAATACTGTTTCCATTGCAGTTGTACGAAAAATGTTCCGGATTGCCTGAAAAACTAAAAAATTTTTTTGCGATTTTTATATGGGAGTTTTTGTATTTCCATTGGGCACAATTTTAATTTGCTATTTCATTTTGCTCAGTTTGTAAGGGTAATGGAAATGCTGCTGTTTTAAATGAGCTTTATGTTGAATTCAGAAACTCTTGTTACTAGCGACACCGGTGGCCGTTCAGTGAACTGCAGCCATTGACTTATTGCTTGCAGACGTAACGCAGAAGAGACTGAACGTGATTCAAAGCCCTGATAGTCTCACTGTGAAAATCTTTTTCGTTCTTCACTAAAGCCCGGTTTCCACCAAAATCACCCCAAAGTTTCCATCGTAGTCTAAAGTACGGTGAAGATTAGTCCAGTGACGTAGGACTGTGCGCGACTTTCCAGTTCCTGCTAGATTTCATCCTCTGCATATAAACTTAATAAACCCTGAACCTCGTTGTCAATACATCTGCAGTATTTTTTAAACTCCTTTGTTGATGTAAATGGCAAACAACTCTTACTGCACACATCGCACATCCATCCAGCTCAGATATTACCGAATTCATCAACCGCTGAAATGTAGCGGGAGCGAAACTCGTGCGCTTGTAAGTATATAATCCTGACGATGTAGTAAAAGCACATACTTCTTGAGCATGAGAAGTTAGGGGCACTTGATAATATCCCTTAAGTAAGTCAATCTTCGTAAAAAAACAGACTTTTAGGTTGAAATAAAATGCTGCGTGAACCCGACCAATCAGCATGTTCAGCGGCCAAGTCCCACCCCCGAAAGTTCCTGGACTCCTGAAAAAGTACTACCTCGAAAGCAGGGCCCTTTTGAGAGGGAAATATTTACCTTGAACTTTATTTAGACCCTGATCAGTGTGGTCGAAACACACAGAATACCACCCCAAAGTCCCAAGTTCCTGGTGAAAGTGGTAATCTGTGTTTGGCTTGTTCAGTTGGGGACACCCAAATTTCAAACTAAATATCCAAATAAATGTAATTTAGTAGGTCTTAATTAACTGTATTAACTATAATACTGATCTGCCAAAATTGCCGCTATATGATAAAATTAAAATAAGCTGATAACATTACTGTATTCTCTAGAACACATTACAGTACAGCCGAATCTAATTTTGTTGCAATAACACTGTGAAGTGTCCTGTCTAACACTGTGAAGTGTCCTGTCTAACACTGTGAAGCTGCTTTGAAGCAATCGTCATTGTAAAAGCGCTATATAAATAAAGTTGACTTGACTTGAAAGTTCCTGCGGAAACGCGGCTTTAGAAGTAAAAGCAGTTTGAAATGCCTTTACAACAATATACTGTTAACAATAGGGGTGTAACGGTATATTGTTAAACGATATATCACGATATAAAAATATGATGCTATGTATCGTTGATGGAAACGATATGATGCGCGATATATAGTTGTTTTATCCAAGGTTAACTTGCTGTAGTTGGCCTATTTATAATGTATAATTCACCCAAACACAAATTAAATGTTGGCTACCACAAATGTAAACTCTGTCAACATTTGTGTTTGGAAGTTGACATGATGGCAAGTACATGAAGATATTCTTTATGAAACCAGAGATTTATGTCCCTCCATTTTTAAAGTCCATTCCTCTCAAACTTAAAAGATGCAAAGAATCTCATAAAGGCTTGTGAAAATAAGTAATCGAGTGTCTAATCCAAATCTTCTTTAGTCTTCTGAAGAGACACAATGGCTTTATGTGATGAATATACTTAACTCGTCACACATACTGTAGTAAACACGGACGTTCAAATGATTGCTTGACGCGCGAAAACAACATGAGGGAGTAAATGCAGAATTAAAATTATTGGATTAACTAAATGTTTACAGTTTGAGAGCGGTCATTCTGACGGGCTTTCTTGCGATTAGAGCTGTGGCGGATTGCATTGATCATCTGTAGTGCACGCGCTGCCGGAACGGCGCTCCTCAGTGAAAGCGCAAACAATATTTAAATCTCCAGATCACGTTTAGTTTTAGTGGTATGATTATTCACAGCATTTCAGATGGTTCATTCTTACATATTGCATTAACAGCGGGAGAGGCAGAAAATATTATTTGCTATTTTTTTGGACACACCCCTTTCAACTAATTGCCCAATTGCACAGCCTTAAGAGCGTGCATATCATGAATGCTGGGTCTCATTTGTTTTCTGACAATCTACTGAACCTACTGGTAACTTGTTTGCCATGTAGCAATAAAAAATATACTAAAAACCTTGATTATTCTGGTTAGTCACATTGTACTGCTATTATTTTGAACAAGACTGTATAATAATAAAATACAAATAAATAAAAAGTCTTTATTTTGGCTTAAAATATCGGGATACATATCGTATCGTGAGTTCAGTATCGAGATGCATATCGAATCATGACACGAGTGTATCGTTACACCCCTAGTTAACAAACACCCCAACACCGTCCACAAGAGCGACTTTAGTTGAATATGTAAATATGTGCTGCTCTTTATCATAACTGTGATTTTAATGAGCTCATCTGTCGGTGAATCTCAAACATATGACTATAATCAGATGCTTTCTGAACGGCTGTTTTCTCACTTCTGTCATTACTGTTGTGTTTATTGTGTTACTGAGAGCGACGTTTAGATGAATATGTAAATATGTGCTGCTTTTTCCTCTCAATAAAACAAACACAACAATGTCATCAGTAAGAAAGCAGCCGTTCAGAAAGCATCTGATCATAGTGATAGGACATGTTTGAGGTTCAGCGGCATCATGTCGACAGATGGGGTTATGGTATTTTGATTATAAAGTATATTTCAGACAATATAGCTCTGGCTGTGTGAGAGTATAGTTTAAATCAATCGCTTTTCTTTGCATGATACATTGACATAACGGCTCTTTCATTTTTATTCTGAACATTGAATAAACATTTGCTTGTTTCATGTGTCAATGGGCCTCATTCATGAAACTTTCGAAAATATATGAGCAAATTCTGAGTAATTTGCTCGTAAAATGGACCTTTACGAAAACTCTCCTCCAGATTCACAAACATTTCGTATATCACGGGTTCATTAGTTAAACGTGTGTATGTTAGTGAATTCCAAACATGTGTAAAAAGGATGCGGGTGCATGCTTATTCATAATTTGCATAATCCCCGCCCATGAGTTACAACTGCAAATGACGTGACCAGGAACGCTGTGGACTCTTCTGGACTTCTTTCTCAGGTTTAGATCCAGGATTTTGCATAAATGTTGAAGGGACTAATTGGCCATATGACTAGCAATACATATTAAATTATCATGTGTCCACCAAAGCCAGCTAAACACCTGGTGCTCATCTGAAAACGGCCAGCTGGTGGCGCTTGAAAGTGCTTTTCAAGGGCAGTGTTTTTCCAGCTGAGATACTTTGGTAGCTATGATACAGAATATCCATGGCAGTAATGTGTTACTAGTATCTCATTTTGAAGAATATTACTGACTTTAGAAATGCAGTAAAAGCAGCATTAACTTCTCTATTATTGTAGTTCGGTTCGTGTACAAGTGGGATGATTGGTCGGTGTAGTTTTTGTCCCGCCCCTCCCCCACTGTGATTGGACGGCCTGGTAAAAAAGAACAGTGACGAGCGCTGCCTATTGCCCAACGTTAAACAGTACAAACAAAACAAAAAAGACGAGGTATAATCAACTCTTGAAATATTATTATGCTAGGCCTGCCCTACATAGTGCATGAAAATGTAATGTCATCATTTTGCCTAAATTAGATCACAGAGCGTCCAAATGTTTTACGCAGCATTTACTCGTGGTAGGGAGCAGGTGTAAATTTCTTTCGTACCAACTAACATTTTGAAAATACGAACATTTTCGTGAATCTGAAAATTTACGTCAGAGCGGCTTTACGAACGATTTACACACAAATCCAAGCTGTTTACCAAGCACATTACAAGCTGTTCATTGGAGGAAAAAAAGCAATTAATACTTACATTTTTACATATAGCCCCTTTAACAAACTTAATGTGCGCATATTTGTCAGTCATACATAAATGAAATGGGTCAGAGGTCTACGCTCGAAAGCTATTTGCATCCATTTGATTTTATTCAAATTATCATATTTTCAAAATGCATTTATTCACATTGTGTAGAAACAACGTAAATCTGTAAAAAAAAAAAAAAAAAAAAAAAAGTATGAACATGGTTAGCTGTGGAACAAACAATATTCAATTAGTTAAAGATTCAAGCCAGTTGATAAGTTTAGATTATCTTGTATTTAAAACACATTCAGGTTATCAGTACGGTGACAGAAATCTGTTTCATTTTTGTATGACTGACAAATGTGAATTTCATTAACCCTTAACTTGGCGTTTTTTTTTCATCATCATATATTTGGGTAAATAAATTCATAAATTAGGTATTATTCGAAAGCTTACGGACCATATTTATCCCGTGAAAACCGCTTTGAAGTCATACGGTGCGTTCCCATGGAAACGGTACTCTAAATTCTTCTAGGGCTCCTCCCCCTAGTGGGCAGTGTCATGTTTCATATTACAACATTTATTTTATCTACTTTATAATCCAAATCATTTCTAGTCTTGACAAAATGCACATCGTCGGAAAGGTCTGAGTCTCAAGATTCTGTATTTGGTGACTTTTTTTGTGATTGAAGTGATATTTGGATGGAAAGTTTGTAATTTGTTGCAGGAAAATGCCTCAATTGGAATGTCACCCGGTGGCTATTTTTTGTACAGCGCCTAAAAAATCTCTGAAACATTTCTGTTATATCAACTTTAAATTTGGAAAACAACTGGGTTAAACTTATGGTTTTTAGTAATATTAGAGTACCTTTTTCTAGTAAAATATATATTATTATATAAAATAAAAATATTTAATACAGTATTTTTCATTTACAGTGAATGTACATTTCCATAACTTTCATTAATTTCTTTCACTTCAGAAATAAGCTGAGTGTCTTCTTTAAAACAGGATCAAACTTGGGTCTATATTCCAAAGTATTCTTCAATTACAGCCATTTAAGTCTGGATAGTGCGTTTTCATGTCTATTCTCAAAAAGATTTGTTAAGACTGTGTAATCCAAACGAATGGAAATTTGATATGCAATTCATATTTTAAATGCATCCTTATAACAGAAACAAATCGAGCATTTGAACTATCTTTTGTATTTAAACACATTCAGTTAATCATAAATCTGACCTCTTTCGCATTAAGTTTATTAGTTGCATATCTCAAATCTTAAATCTGGGCTGAGACATTATTGAGTGTGTCTTTGTGCCATAGCAGGCGTTAGTGTGAGCTGTTGTAGTCTTTCTCCGCACATGTATCCGAGTGTTGGATTCGCTCCTCTAACCTGAACGACCTCACTGATCCTCACTGTGTTAACGGTTCCCTCACACTCGACCTCTGCTCACTTCACCGTACTCCTGCCCTCTCAGTATGTGTGTAATGACCACCGGTCAGGTCATGTGTTTACAGGTGTCCACACGTCAAGCTCTTGCTCATGTTTACCGTGTCCGTCTCGCTCTGGAGACGCTGTGTGTCGTTGTCAGAGTGAAATAAACCATGTTTATTGTTCAAAATATGGAATAAATTTGTGCACAGACGTTTATAAGTGCTTCTTGTGTCTGTTTGTTCTGGTGTCGATCAGTTTTACATGTAAAGAAATGCATTTGTCATGTGTTTAGAGGAGACACCTGTCACTAAAAAACTGTCCCCTTTTTGTGGGGGCAGATATTTGCTATGTCTGTCTTTATTTATTTGTTTGTTTGTTTAATCATTTATTCATTTTTGCGGACATTTGATAAAATTTTGTCAAATTGTTTATGTATTTATTTACGTTTATCAGTTTATTATTTTTAAAATTTATGAAATAATATACCGTAATTCCTCAAATAAAGACCGGGGCCTTTATTTACCTGAACTGCCGATGGGAACCGGCTTTTATTTGAAGCAGGCTTTTATTAGGGGCAGGCCTGTATTTCTAATTCCATCTGTTTGAAATATAACTTCTTTAAGTAAACCGCTTTCAATTTAAAGTGATCGTTCCAGTGGACAAATATCATTGATTTTTTTTTTAAAGAAACATTTGCAAAAATATCACCATACAACAACATAGTACGCATTTTTTGTAACTCCGCGCGGCTCCGCATCCGAAGATGAACGAGTTCTCGGCGAATCTAGCCGAGCATGACGTCTCATCACACCGGCCCCCAGTTTGGGGAGACCAGGGACGGTTGTAACAGGGGACGGTTGTAACGCTTTGAATTCCTCCAATCAGAGACGACCTAGAGTGATGACTCACTCTGCACATGCTCAGTTAGTTTCCCTCCATTTTGTTCAAAAAGGGAGCAACATTTGAAACTTTTTGACGGAGTTATACACAAAAGGCTGTTTTTGAGTTAAAAAATTTACTTTTCTTTCTGATGTACTTTTTTGGATGTTATAAGATCAAATGTCTATGAATTCAAACAAGTATTATTAGAATCACTGTGTTGTAAGCTAAAAATAGAAATGGCTAACAAGTGTCAAACTAGCAGTCAAGCTAGCTCGCATGAGATGAAAACATGGCTGGTGATACTGGGACGGTTGTAACGCCCCGTTACAACTGTCCCAGTATCACCAACCAAGTTACATTTATATTTTAAAAATGAATCAAGCTAAAAAAAAAAACAAAAAAAAAAACAACTGCATAGTTTCCCTTTAATTTGCAAATTAAAAGTGAAATGGACACTATTAATTGTAAATTAAATGTAATTAAAGGTAATTATTATTAAGGTAATATTAATTATTAAGTAGCCTTAATTATTAGGGTAATTAAGGTAATTATCTTTTTATATATAAAGATAGTTAGTGGAAACATGTGATTGCTTACAGCTTGCCAAATATCAGAAAGAGGAAGACAGACAGGGGAGTCCCATTGCCTGTGTTCGAAAGGGCTTCTGATAAATCAGTCAGGGAAAGTCAGTCAGGGGAGTGGCCAAATCATATGGCATTTGCCATGTGACCCTGCACCGATTCCACAAAGGAACCCAGAGGAGCCAGGGATCAAAGACCCTTCCTGGAGTTGGTTACTGGACTCCGAAAAGGGTTTTCACAGTAGAGCAGGAGCTCCTCTTAAGGGACCATGCAGGCAGCTGATTTAAACTTCGTTGAGGTGTTACACATTAAATACTTTTCTTGCATTATAATTTAAGTTTCCCCTCTTTTTTTTGTCATGTAGTATGAAAAATGTACTCATTACTTAAAAACATGAAATAAATAGTCACAATAACATTTTGAGTATAGAACTGATTCATTATTTTAGACATGTTACAACCATCCCTGTACACTGGGACGGTTGTAACATTGGAGAGACTGTATTAAAATCAATTTTGCAACCTGTACATATTTCATAAAAGCACTTAAATGCATTCTTTCAAAAGTTGACAGATTGAAGTTTATAATATAATAAATTGGTTATTCCAGTATAAACGTTTTTTGATATATTGCTAAAAATGGCAAAAAGTGTTACAACTGTCCCTGGTCTCCCCCTACAGTAGGTGCTTATATTTACTGAATGAGCCTACAAAAGCAGAAATAAGCCATTTTAAATAAAGATCCATGTTTAAGCAAATAAATAAATCACGACATTGAAGGTTAGTGATATTGGGAAATATTTAAGAGACCTGTGTATGTGTGTTTCTATCATAGACTGTAAACAATGTGATGAACTGACTCTGTGAATGTCTTGTAAACACTGCCCTCTGGTGGACATGAAGCTCATCTGCAGCGGTCGAGTCATGATTCTGTGTCAGAGAGGCTTCAAACGAGTCCCATAGGGCCGCAGGTTCGCCTTAGAAACATCATTATTCTTCTTAAACGAGGGAAGAATATTTTGGCTAGCAGAGCAGTCGTCGTACTGAGCTTCAGTTCTAGAGCAGAAATCACAGGTTTCATCAGTAGCCAAGTTCAAGTTCAAGTTCAAGAGTTTTATTTGTCACATACACAGTTATACAGAATACAACCGGCAGTGAAATGTAAACAGGTCCGCTCCATGGACAGCAAATAACAATTAACAAAAAAAGCACAATAAATTATAAGTTATAAATTATAAAGCCGTGTCCAGCTTTAAAACAAGCTGCACAGGAAATTTTGTCTTGTGGCAGATTGACCCACTCGACTTTTAAACGGAAGCAATTTTCTCCAGAGTTTGATGCATGATTATAAAAAAGCATAAAACACAAATACTGGGTAATGTAGTCAATGTTTAATTGTATTTAAATATTTGTCCTGATATATTTTTGAATGACATCACCAAAAGAAATTGCAAACTATAAGGATATCTGTCTGACTGACCGTCTGTCTGTTTGTCTCTCTCTCTGTCTGTCGTTCTGTCTGTCTCTCTTTGTCTATCTTTCTCTCTGTCTGTCTGACTGTCTCTCTGTCTGACTGACTGACTGACTGTCTGTCTGTCTGTCTGTCTGTCTGTCGTTCTGTCTGTCTCTCTTTGTCTATCTTTCTGTCTGTCTGACTGTCTCTCTGTCTGTCTGTCTCTCTATCTGTTTGACTGTGTCTGTCTGTCTGTCTGACTGTCTGTCTTTCTATCTATCTGTCTCTCTGTCTGACTGACTGTCTGTCTGTCTGTCTTTCTGTCTGTCTTTCTATCTATCTGTCTCTCTGTCTGACGGACTGTCTGTCTGTCTGTCTTTCTCTCTGTCTGACTCTGTCTGTCTGTCTGTATTTCTATCTGTCTCTCTGTCTGACTGTCTGTCTGTATTTCTATCTGTCTCTCTGTCTGTCTCAGTCTGACTGACTGGCTGTCTATCTTTCTGACTATTTCTGTTTCTGTCTTTCTGTCTGTCCCTGTCTGACTGACTGGCTGTCTATCTTTGTGACTATTTCTGTTTCAGTCTCTGTCTGTCTGTGTGTCTAAATGTATTTATTTCATTTTAAGCAAAAAAAAGTGGGTGGGTGTGTCCCCCAAACTTTTCACTGGTGTAGATGCAATTTACATTAAGTGTGAATAGTCTGTATTGTTTACTAAACATCTCGTTGGGGCCAGACAAAATTTACAAAAGTCACCAAATTATTTACAGCGGTTTTGTTGTATTTAAATATTTGTACTTATATATTTTTTAATGACATCACTGAAAGAAATGCTCTTGACTCTCACTTGTGCCACTTGTTTGATTTTCAGTCTCCTCAGAGCAATATAACATCTTTATGTCTTCTGATGAGACTGGGATAGCTAAAAGCGGTCTGACTAGGGTTTCAAATTGATCAAACAGGCCTCTCAACAAGACCAAGCCTTCAGCAGAGCAAGCCCCACCCTTAAACATAACCGAAACATAAACCTCTGCAGATTTAAATAAACATGATTTAGCAGATTTATAAGCCTTTTCAACTAGTGAGCACTCCTAAAAGATGATCTTTCACTATAAGTGCTCCTTTCAAAGACGTGTACAAACAAACACACTATAGAAACACATTTTAGGTTAGCCACTTATCCAGCGATTGTCATATGCTGAACTTCACTGTCCCTCAATCAATATGTGACATGTGCCCCGTATTTTCATGGACAGAACTGTTGATTTCTCCCTCACATCTAGGATTCGGAGGAGCTTTGCCACTTTACACAACCAAATGTAGCTACAGCCTCTTGCAAGATAAAAAGGTAAAACAAAGCCAATCAGATTAGTGATTTGGGTTCGGGAGGCGGGGCTCATAATAGAGATCCAGATCCATTAAGCGTCTGTGTACCAGGAATTGTGCATTTTTCACAGAACGCTGTTGTAAGAGATTTCCAATAAAGATAACCACAAGACACAATTGGACCACATTGGTTATATATGCACTAAAGGATTATTAGGAACACCTGTTCAATTTCTCATTAATGTGATTATCTAATCAACCAATGACATGGCAGTTGCTTCAAAGCATTTAGGGGTGTGGTCCTGGTCAAGACAATCTCCTGAACTCCAAACTGAATGTCAGAATGGGAAAGAAAGGTGATTTAAGCAATTTTGAGCGTGGCATGGTTGTTGGTGCCAGACGGGCCGGTCTGAGTATTTCACAATCTGCTCAGTTACTGGGATTTTCACACACAATCATTTCTAGGGTTTACAAAGAATGGTGTGAAAAGGGAAAAACATCCAGTATGCGGCAGTCCTGTGGGAGAAAATGCCTTGTTGATGCTCGAGGTCAGAGGAGAATGGGCCGACTGATTCAAGCTGATAGAAGAGCAACTTTGACTGAAATAACCACTCGTTACAACCGAGGTATGCAGCAAAGCATTTGTGAAGCCACAACACGCACAGCCTTGAGGCGGATGGGCTACAACAGCAGAAGACCCCACCGGGTACCACTCATCTCCACTACAAATAGGAAAAAGAGGCGACAATTTACACAGGCTCACCAAAATTGGACAGTTGAAGACTGCAAAAATGTTGCCTGGTCTGATGAGTCTTGATTTCTGTTGAGACATTCAGATGGTAGAGTCAGAATTTGGCGTAAACAGAATGAGAACATGGATCCATCATGCCTTGTTACCACTGTGCAGGTTGATGGTGGTGGTGTAATGGTGTGGGGGATGTTTTCTTGGCACACTTTAGGCCCCTTAGTGCCAATTGGGCATCATTTAAATGCCACGGCCAACCTGAGCATTGTTTCTGACCATGTCCATCCCTTTATGACCACCATGGCCCCATCCTCTGATGGCTACTTCCAGCAGGATAATGCACCATGTCACAAAGCTCGAATCATTTCAAATTGGTTTCTTGAACATGACAATAAGTTGACTGTACTAAAATGGCCGCCACAGTCACCAGATCTCAACCCAATAGAGCATCTTTGGGATGTGGTGGAACGGGAGCTTCGTGCCCTGGATGTGCATCCCACAAATCTCCATCAACTGCAAGATGCTCTCCTATCAATATGGGCCAACATTTCTAAAGAATGCTTTCAGCACCTTGTTGAATCAATGCCACGTAGAATTAAGGCAGTTCTGAAGACGAAAGGGTCAAACACAGTATAGGTGAGTGTATATATTAGGGGTGTGACGAGATGCGTATCTCACGAGAACGAGACATGAGATTTTTACATAGTATTTTTAAGAAATACACAATGATGAAATACATGACTAGAAATTACAAATTGTTTGCAGATGCATTTGAAATGTTTTAACTAATCAAACTTAAATTTCTACCTTTCTCAGTATGAATGATCATATACAGCAAAAGACAGTAGTACTGTATTATTTCCTGTATGATCAGCTCTTCAGACCTAAGAACTGCACATGAGCTTCATTTGACCTCCTAACTGAACTCTCTTCCCACAAATTAATCATAGATATTAAGTGCAAACAATAACCGTAATCAAAGTACTCAATATTCAAACTGCAACTATACCAATTTTTTTCTTCAAGCAAACAGATTCAGAGCATGATACAGTTACAACTATCAAAATCCATCAACAATATATTTATACAGCACATTTAAAACAACACAAGTTGACCAAAGTGCTTTACAGATTCTACAGTTCAGTAGCATTAATCAGACATCCATAGACACAAAGCATTCAAAACCACATATAGCTAAGGACAGTTGAAAGAAACGGAAAATAAATACGTCTTTAACATACACTTAAAACCAGCGATGGAGTCACAGGACTTGATGTAAACCGGGAAACCATTCCAAAGCCTCGGTGCCACCACCGAGAAGGCTCGATCTCCCTTAGTTTTCAGGTGGGATTTCCAAGCCTTTACCAGTAAGCTTTGTGATGATCTTAGTGGTCTGGAACTACAGTTGTAAGACACACTTGTAACAAAAGCTCAATGCGAGCGCTTCACTAACATGTAACACACTCATAACACTCTCTCGTCGCGTGATCAGTGCTGCGAACCGATCGTTCTAGATGAGCTGATGGAATTGAAGCGACTGTTATGATTGTCCACCTGAATTAAATTGTTTTTATTTCTATAAAAAGCAAAACTAGAGTGGAGGCGTAATATAAACTCAACCCTCACACTCATGACCAGGTCATGAGAACATGACGAGACAGCTTTTGGCCTCAACAAGAAATCTCGTCATTTTAGTCTCGAGATTTCATCACACCCTTAATAAATATATTTACATTTTTAATTTAAATTATTGCTAGGGATAAATCGGTGTCACTGGATATTGGTAGGGACACGACTCTAGTGTCCCTACTAAATTCTACGCCCCTGGTATGACCAGAAATGGCAAAGTATTTTAAGTTAAATGCACATGATCGCCAGTATCTCATGCAGTAAGCGCACTCGATCTCCACACGTGCACAATAATAGAGCACATATATCTAGGGTAACATTATTGTGAGTGGACTTGTGAAGTTGCTACTACTTTAAATGTTTCAAGTGATAAGGCATATTTAAGGGCGACGATTGATAGGAGAATGTCTGTTTTTCCTGCTGTTAACAAACTGTGCGTCACAGCCATAGACCGTAAAAAAATATGGACGACTCAACATCATCTGTTTCCGCATGCCAGATTTGAAGCTTTCAGGCGGCCTGCACGGCGCTGACATCTTGGGACCGAGTCTGCGCAGTAGAGAGCAGGAAGTAGAGCAGTAAGTACTGCTGCGATATCAAAAGCCCGCCCACACTCTCGCAGATGCAGAACAATGAATTATGTTGGTGTGAAATAAAAAGTTATGGAAATGAGGAAATTAAAGCTTAAGCTCCAATCTGCTCCCGAAAATCCCGAAAAAAGTATGTTAGTGCCTCAGTGACAACTTAGCTCAGAGAAGACGTCGATCTCAGCTGTCAATAATGACGTCAGACACCCCGTTTTATAGCATCAGATAACTAACTAAAACTAAACTTATTTTAAAACTGAACACTTGAAAAGAAATCATCGTGATGATAACTGCCTTCAATGACATAAACTAACTTTGGGGAAAAAATATTTGAAGTGTAATTTTATTGTTTAGTTTGCCTCGCGTCCATTAGAAATCACAGAGGGGCGGCTATACTGGGACCGGTCACCGGGGGGCGCTCGAGGCGCGAAAGCTTCAGTATCTGAGAGGGGTGCTGCAGGTTAGTTGACTATTAGGGGGCAGCCTTATATGGGATCTATCTACAGACAGGAGCCCTCACTTCGGCTGAACTGCTAGCCCTGTGCTCTCTGTGAGTGTGTCTTGCCTTGAGTTTGGGTCTAATGACTGTAAAGTTGCCCTCAAACCAATGTGCTATGAGCATAAGATCCTCTCTACTCCGTTCAGAGCACAGGTCATTACTCTCTCCACCTTTCCGCCCTCAGAGGACGTGGAGTTGTACTTTCTTTGCCCTTTAGTTCCAGTGAAAGGAACACTTAATGATTCAGCATACCAAGACATTTTGGACAATTTCATGCTTTCAACTTTGTGGGAACAGTTTGGGGACGGCCCCTTCCTGTCCCAACATGACTGCGCTCCAGAACACAAAGCGTCGGTCCATAAAGACATGGATGAGGAGTTTGGTGTGGAGGAACTTGACTGGCCTGCACAGAGTCCTGAGCTCAACCCCGATAGAACAGCTTTGGGATGAATTAGAGCGGAGACTGAGAGCCAGGCCTTCTCGTCCAACATCAGTGCCTGACCTCACAAATGAGCTTCTAGAAGAATGGGCAAAAATCCCCATAAACACACTCCTAAACCTTGAGAAAAAGCCTTCCCAGCCTTCCCTCTATATTAACCCCTACGAATTAAGAATGGGGCGTTCCAAAACTTGGCAATATAGTGTATATTGTAACGTGAGCAGTATTTCAAAATGTGGTGTAAAAAAATCACCTGTCATTCACACTTCACTGACAGCGCTGTTAATCAGATACTGTGATGATGGAGGAGGAAATACCACTTATTATCTGTCAAAAGGTTATGAAATAAGTGTTTTTTTTATTTGCCTATATTATGCAACAATAGCTGAACCATATAATTTCGTAATCTAAAGTTATCAGGTTTGTTTGGTATGATTGCTCATACAATAGCTGCAGGTTAAACTAATCGAAAAGGTAATACTTTTTTTTACACAATCCTAACTTTATATCGTGCAATTCTGGCTTTTTTCTGTACCCCGCCCCAAATGCAAATCTGAGTTAACATCTCACAATTCTGACTTTATTTTATTATGAGTTTATATTGTCAAACTTCTAACTTTTAATCCTCTGTATTCTAATGACTCTTTTATGAACAAAAGGGTTGGTCTAATCACAAAATGTAATGAGAAAATGTCTGAAAGGTGAGATATAAATTGCAAGAAAAAAGAGAAATGTTTTCTTTTCTTTTTTTTTAAGGAGTTGAAGTGACCACAACTAATCTTTTTTTTCTTTTTTATGGTGAAAACTGGTTTCTACACTCAAGGTCTGTATAAAACTTGTTTTCTTGAAATCTTGTTAATGGTTGCATCATGCTATCATGATTAATGAGTTAAGCATTTTCTGTTGATAAAGTTTATTTAATTCAAATAAATGATCCAATGATATAACCCCTAAAAGGTTCTAAATATGAACCCTTTAAGATTCCATATAGAACCTTCAAGCAAACTTCAGATGATGGTGTTCATTGAGCTCGGTCAGGAAATGACCTCAGTGACCTGCATGAACAGGTATTGATTTCTGGACATCAATCAGGGTGGAGGGCGTTAGTTAAGTGACAGTCAGAAAATAAAACGAGTAATATTATAGATTGCATGACATGTTTTCTTCCCATGCTGATGTGTTGGTCAGGTGATTCTGCTCAGGTGTTCATGCAAGGTGTGTGTGTGTGTGTGTGTGTGTGTGTGTGTGTGTGTGTGTGTGTGTGTGTGTGTGTGTGAGTGAGTGACGTCTAGTGTAATTGCTGATTCAAGGAAGTTTGTTTTAATTATGCATTTCCATAGTTCCTGTAACGTCTCGCTCCTGCATGTTTCATCAGCCTGTCACGTAATCATCCTCACGCTAGCAATGCGTGGCTATTCATCTTTTTGGGATATTAAGCTTTTCTTTTTAATCATATAACTCAAACAGGATTAGTTTTTACTCAGTGTGACAAAGATTATACTTTTGAAGGATGAGGCTAATTTGATGGATTTTTTTAATTACATAAATATATAAATTATTTGTTTTTGGGATTATACATAAGCACAGACTTTTTAAAATTATTTATTTTAAATTGAGATTTATACATCACCTGAAATCTGAAGAAAAAGTATTTTCCATATATGTATGGTTTATTATAGGACAATATTTGACCGAGATACAACTATTTGAAAATCCAGAATGGTAAATGGACTGCATTTATATAGCGCTTTTAACAGACCCTATGGCAATCCAAAAGGCTTTATATTTTGCCTCACATTCACCCATTCATACATATATATATATGGCCTACTGTACATATAAGGGAAAATAAGTTTGCCTTTTTAAGCACTGTTTTAAACTTTTCTTGGGTTAAATTATATTTGCTTGCATTCATTAATATTCACTTGTATGCGCTTATATAAGTATAATAAAAAAAAAATATTAGGATGCAAGGTATAAATATTTTAAAATCTAGAGAGCCATACAGACACCAAGTAGGTAAATAATGGGATTACAAATGAAAATTATTTTCCAGCCACAAAATGACTCTAAATTTTCCTCTTTGCATTGGAATTCTCTATTTTAACCATAATCAGTACACTAATAGTAATATAAATAATACATATATTACAGAATATAAATATTAATATATTAATACAATATTTTAAGTGCTCATTAATGGACCATAAAGATTACAGATAGTTTTTACCAAAATATCGCCTCAAAATGTTCATTACTGTACTGTTTACCTGTGTAGTGAAGCTGTTGTCTATTCAAATTTGAAACTATTGAGAGCGCCATGATCATGTGACCGCGCGCCCGGGAGATGAACACGTCGCAACTCTGTTATTGTACGGGCACGGGCTTGATCTTTGAAACATGGAAGGCGGAATGAATTCTCCTGTACGCAGGAGGAAGGTTAAGGCGGACTGTCACCGGACCAATGATCTTGGTGACAGTGAATGGGCCAATAAATTTAGGAGCAAGCTTATTAGAAATGGAGAGAAGAGGAACTTTCTTAGTAAAAGCCACACTTTTTGACCAACGTATATGGGTTGCTTAGACCGGTGGCAAACGGCTTTAGTCTTGGTGCCCGCCCCCACCTGGAGTAGTCTCGCGGGCTCTAGTCCATGTGTGGTGACACCTCTGGATGAAGGCGTGAGCGGAGGAGACCGCGACCTCTCATTCCAGGCTTGGAAAAATTAGTGGTTTGTACCCTAAACTACACTTAAACTGAGAAAGGCCCGTAGGTGACACTGGTAACGAGTTATGAGCGTACTCAACTATAGAAAGTTGTACAAGACGAGATTTGTGGCAGGACTCGCTCCACATGGAAACCGAGTTGGAGCACCAGTCCACACGGGGATTGTGTTTGACCAACAGGGGCGACGGCTAGTGCATGAGGAGGACGGAGATGGTCTCAGTATGATTTCCAGAGGTGATGAGGGTTATGGTGCCAGTGGACAGGGAGATGTTGGGAAGTGGTTGTCTGTGGAGGGCACTGACCTGAGATCTGGTGCGAAAGAGATGAGATGGGAAGGTGTAACTTGTGTGCCAGGTGAATGTCCATAAAGTTCCCCTCGGCCCCGGAGTCCACAAGTGCTTGTGCCGTGTGTGTCGTGTTGTTGTCCCATCTCAGTCTTACCGGAAGGAGAGTGGATGGTGAGGGCTTCCCGGCAGAGATCCCACTCGATAGTAGCCTCAACTTTACTATCGGGTTAGATCCTTTTATCGGGCATGAGTGTAGAAAATGCCCCCGGCCAGCACAGTAGAGACAAAGTGCCTGGAACCTCCGCCTCTCTCTCTCCTCCCGGTAAAGCCGGGCTCTCCCCACCTGCATGGGCTCATGATCGATGGGACCAACCGTGCTCTCCTCCACACTGCTTCGACATCTGGCGCCTTTGTGGTTGTGGACAGCCTGAACTTGTTGGCCCATCTGGTTAAGGCTGGTGTCCACCCGCAGCGCCAGATCAATAAGCCCGTTCAGTTGAGGAGGCAAATCCGACATGTAGATCTCTCTTTGAACACGGTCGGCCAGCCCATGCAGGAACATGTCCCACTGTGCCTCCTCGTTCCATTTCCAACAGAGTGTGAAATTCGATCGAGTAGTTGGCCACCGAGGAATTTCCCTGTTTCAGGTCGGCGAGTATTCTGGCCGCTTCCTTGCCTGCTACCTTCCGGTCAAACACTTTTCATCTCGCCGGCTAGTGCGTGGAACGAGGTACAGCATGGTTCTTGGTTCTCCCACACCGCCGTTCCCCACAAAGCCGCTTTACCCTTCAGCAAAGTCAGAACGAATGCCACCTTAGACTCCTCAGTCTTGAACGTCATAGGCTGTAGTGAAAAATTCATAGAACATTTAGTGAAAAATGCTCTACAAAAATCTAGCTCACCAGCATAGCTCTCAGGAACAGGTAGGCGTGGTTCAGGAAGCTTACTCCTCTCGGGTGCGAAGGGGGAAACGGCCGGTGCGCGCGGCACTGTGGGAGCACTCAGGAGTTGAATCTGCTGGTTGAGCCCGGACTACATTTCCCATCACCCATTACCCGAGCTAATCACACCTGTTTCCCATTACCCAGACTATTTATGCCTCTGCACTCAAACACTCATTGCGAAGTCTTGTTTTGCCCCGGCTAACACTACTCAGCGTTTACCTTGTTTTTTTGTTATTCCTTTTTGACCTTGGACTGTTTTGCTACCTCAAGAGTGTTTTCTGCCTGCCCTGAACTCTTCTGCCTGTCTCTGGATACTCTGCATTGTCTGCCGCCTGCCCCGACCCATTTTGCTGTCCCTGTTGATGATCTGCCTTTGCCATGGAATCTGTCATTGCTGGTATCTTCACTTGTATTGCAACGACTGTTTCTTTAATAAAGCTGCGTATGGATCCCACTGAGACTCCCGCCTCGTCACAGAAGACTTCGCCACACCAAGATCCAGCGGCTTTCTATCAGCTGTCCATGGAGATTTCTACCCAGGCCAGCGTGTTAGCAGTTCACCAACAACAACTTACCCGTCTCACTGCCGTGACCGAGGAGTTGGTGAAAACCCTACAAAGCATGAGACTCTCCAATGCTGATGTAAGTCCGTCATTACCCATGCCACCCCCAGCCACAGCTTCACCATTGCCCACCACAACAAACCCACGTCTAGCTTTCCCGGAGAAATATGATGGCTCACCGGCAAGATGCAAGGGGTTTTTACTGCAATGCTCCCTGTTTATATCTCAGCAACCTGCTCAATACACCAATGATGAGTCGCATTGCTTTTGTATGCTCTCTGCTAATTGGTAAGGCACTAGAATGGGCAACAACAGTGTGAAATAACGGCCAGACAACCTTTTCTACACTAAATGAGTTCCTGCAGCGTTTCCGAACGATCTTCGAACACACTGAGGGCGGTAAAGAGGATGGTGAATTGCTGTTGGTGCTTCGCCAAGGTAGATAAACGGGGGTGGAATATGTGCACGCATTTCGCACTCGGTCACAACCCGGCCATCTGAGAGCTTCATTCCCAACACGACCAACAAGCAGAAATAGCACTGTGGTGAGTTCCCCATCCACCTCTCTCAATATTGAAATTCCAGCCAGTCTCAAGGCCGTGTTCTCTACCAGCAGGGCACTATGAACACCGGGTCATGCCATTCGGGCTGGTCAATAGTCCTTCCATCTTCCAGGCCTTCGTCAAGGACGTCTTCCGGGATATGCTCAACAAGTGGGGACTGGTGGAGTAAAGATCTGAGGACTGGTGTGATATGGTCATATTTTCTGGTTCTGCTCAGAATCCTGGCAGCAGCGTTCTGTATGAGCTGCAGCTGTCTAATGGTCTTTTTGGGAAGGCCGGTGAGAAGGCCATTACAATAGTCCACCCTACTGGTGATGAAAGCATGAACGAGTTTCTCTAAGTCTTGCCTGGAGACAAAACATCTAATCCTTGCAATATTTTTCAGATGATAGTATACATTTGCACAGGGAGTCAATGGGTCTGTAGTCATTAGGTGATAGGGCTAAGTATATCTGGGTGTTGACAGCATAGTTTTTTTTTATTGTTCATTATTTGGCTCAGTGGCAGCATATACAGGTTAAACAGGAGTGACGCAAGAATTGACCCTTGTGGGACTCCGCATGTCATGGATGTCCACTCAGACTTATGGTCATCTATACTCACATAATAACCTCTCCCTTCTAAGTATGACCTGAACCATTTGAGGACCTTCCCAGAGAGCCCAACCCAGTTTTCCAGCCTGTCAAGAAGTATGTTGTGGTCAACAGTATCGAATGCAGCACTAAGGTTGAGTAGAACCAGAATTGATGTTTTGCCTGTATCAGTACTGAGGCGAATATCATTTATAATCTTTATGAGCGCTTTCTTTGTACTGTGATGTGGTCGGAAATCAGATTGAAAATCGTCAAAGTATCCGTTTGAGTTTAAGAATTTGTTCAGCTGATTGAAAACAACTTTTTCAATGATTTTGCCTATGAAGGGGAGATTTGAGATTGGTCTGTTGTTGCTCAATATGAAGTTATCCAGATTTCTCTTTTTCAGAAGAGGCTTAACTATTGCAGTTTAAAAGTGTTTGGAAAAGTCCCCTAGAGCATGCTTTTGAAACTTTTACTACTACTACCACCACCACCACTACTACTACTATTACTATTACTCATATTATTACTATTACTAGTATTACTACTACTACCATCTCTACTACTACTATTACTACTACTCCTACTACTATTACTACTACTCCTACTACTATTACAATTACTACTAATACTACTACTACTATTACTGCTACTATTACTTCTCCTCCTACTCCTACTACTATTATTACTACTACTACTACTACTAATACTCCTCCTACTCCTCCTACTCCTCCTATTACTACTCATACTCCTACTACTATTACTACTACTACTACTACTACTATTACTCCTCCTCCTCCTACTACTACTACTACTCCTACTACTACTATTACTACTACTACTATTACTACTACTCCTCCTCCTCCTCCTCCTCCTCCTCCTCCTCCTACTACTACTACTACTACTCCTCCTCCTACTACTCCTACTACTACTATTACTCCTCCTCCTCCTCCTCCTCCTCCTCCTCCTCCTCCTCCTCCTCCTACTACTACCCCTCCTACTACTACTATTACTACTACTATTACTACTACTACTACTACTACTGCTACTACTACTACTGCTACTCCTCTTACTACTACTATTACTCCTACTACTATTACTCCTCCTCCTCCTCCTCCTCCTCCTACTACTACTCCTCCTACTACTATTACTCCTACTACTATTACTCCTCCTCCTCCTCCTCCTCCTCCTCCTCCTACTACTACTACTACCCCTCCTACTACGACTATTACTACTACTCCTCTTACTACTACTATTACTCCTACTACTATTACTACTACTACTATTACTACTACTACTACTCTCTCCTCCTCCTCCTACTACTACTACTCCTACTACTACTATTACTCCTACTACTATTACTCCTACTACTCCTCCTCCTCCTCCTCCTCCTCCTCCTCCTCCTACTACTACTACTACCCCTCCTACTACTACTATTAATACTACTACTGCTACTCCTCTTACTACTACTATTACTCCTACTACTATTACTACTACTACTATTACTACTACTACTCCTCCTCCTCCTCCTCCTCCTCCTCCTCCTCCTACTACTACTCCTACTACCCCTCCTACTACTACTATTACTACTACTACTCCTCTTACTACTACTATTACTCCTACTACTATTACTACTACTACTATTACTACTACTACTACTCCTCCTCCTCCTACTACTACTACTATTACTCCTACTACTACTATTACTCCTACTACTATTACTCCTACTCCTCCTCCTCCTCCTCCTCCTACTACTACTACTACTCATACTACTACTATTACTCCTACTACTATTACTCCTACTCCTCCTCCTCCTCCTCCTCCTCCTCCTACTACTACCCCTCCTACTACTACTATTACTACTACTGCTACTTCTCTTACTACTACTATTACTCCTACTACTATTACTATTACTACTCCTCCTCCTCCTCCCCCTCCTCCTCCTCCTCCTACTACTACTCCTACTACTACTATTACTCCTACTACTATTACTCCTACTACTATTACTCCTCCTCCTCCTCCTACTACTATTACTCCTCCTCCTCCTCCTCCTCCTGCTACTACTACTACTACTCCTACTCCTCCTCCTCCCCCTCCTCCTCCTCCTCCTCCTCCTCCTCCTCCTCCTCCTCCTCCTCCTACTACTACTACTCCTCCTCCTCCTCCTCCTCCTCCTCCTACTACTACTACTACTACTACTACTACTACTACTACTACTCCTCCTCCTACTACTACTCCTCCTCCTACTACTACTATTACTCTGACTACTATTACTCCTACTACTATTACTACTACTACTATTACTCCTCCTCCTCCTCCTCCTCCTCCTACTACTACTATTACCACTCCTCCTCCTCCTCCTCCTCCTCCTCCTACTACTACCCCTCCTACTACCCCTCCTACTACTACTACTCCTACTACTATTACTCCTACTACTATTACTACTACTACTATTCCTCCTCCTCCTCCTCCTCCTCCTCCTCCTCCTCCTACTACTACTACTCCTACTACTACTACTATTACCACTCCTCCTCCTCCTCCTCCTCCTACTACTACTACTACTACTACTCTTACTACTACTATTACTCCTACTACTATTACTCCTCCTCCTCCTCCTCCTCCTCCTCCCCCTACTACTACTACTACTACTACTACTACTACTACTACTCCTACTACTACTATTACTCCTACTACTATTACTACTATTACTACTACTACTGCTCCTCCTCCTCCTCCTCCTCCTCCTACTACTACTACTATTACTACTACTACTATTACTCCTCCTCCTCCTTTTCCTCCTCCTTCTCCTCCTCCTCCTCCTCCTACTACTACTACTCCTACTACTCTTACTCCTACTACTATTACTACTACTACTATTACTCCTCCTCCTCCTCCTCCTCCTCCTACTACTACTACTACTCCTACTACTACTACTACTACTCCTACTACTACTACTACTACTACCACTATTCCTCCTCCTCCTCCTCCTCCTCCTCCTACTACTACTGCTACTACTACTACTACCACTACCACTACTACCATCACTACTACTACTCATTTCACTCTTTAATCTTATTTTGCATGTAATATTTCTGGAAAAACCAATCCCTGGCACTGAGAAGGTAGTGTTGTCTGAATAAACAGATGTGTTGTTCCAGCTCTTGGGCTGTTGAGTGTGTTGATAAACTTCATTATAACCCAGAGCGTCCCACCCTTTACCCTCTTATCATTCCAGAGCGATGACAATGACACACTTCAGAACATAAGAGTACACACACCTCATTACTCTTTCTTCATCTAATCTCATTCCTCTCTCCCTCCCTTACCAAGTCTTACCGTCAAACCAGTTCCTCCTCTTCTGTGTCACCATATGGAAACATTAGAGGGCTTTATGGAAACATGTATAATAAATATTAATATGTCCATATGTGTGCGTACATGCGTGTCAGAGTGTGAAGGTTCAAGTGGTCAAATATGCACAATATAGATCTATAACTAATGTGAACAAGCACAATGTCTGCACACTTGTAGTTGAATCTGTCATGTGGTTTCCAGTGTGTGTTAATGCTGAAGAATGCTGAAGTATGGGAAATGGGACACACCTCGTGTTTGTCGCCTCATGTGTTGACTTTTCATTAAAAATGTAATTTATGCAGATTATGTTATATTGTTTTTAGACTTCATGAAACATTTCAAAACAAATGTGAATCAAGTACATCCAAAGTTTTCCCTGTAGTGCATCTGAAGTGTCAAAATCTAACCATGCAAATAAACGATTCAGTATATATAAGTATTACGTTTATTTATTTAAATTCTATTTAGTATTTATTATTTATTTAAAGTTTATCTCTATTTTATTTAATTTTATTTTATTAAGAAATTATTTAGTATTTGTTTGTTTTATGTATTTATATTTGTATTTATTTAATACTTATTATTTTGTTTGTTTTAAGGTTATTAGAATAATGCATTTATATATTAATTTGATTTAATCCTTATTCATATTTTATTTATATGAATTGTATTTATTAAAAATATGTAGTATTTCTATTTTATTTATTTCAATTATTTATTGAATACTTATTTAAATGTTGAATAATGTTTATTTATATTAAGTGTTTATGTATTTGAATTGTACTTAGATTTAATATTGTATACTTATTTATATTTTATATATTTATAGTAATATTGTTTATATTTTATTATATAATATTAATTTAATTTATTAAAATCTTTATTAATTTGATTTAATATTATTTAAATTTTATTGATTTTAATTATTGATCTTAATACAGTTATTTTATTTTGATTTATATATATATATATATATATATATATATATATATATATATATATATATATATATATATATATATATATATATATATATATATATATATATATATATATATATATATATATGCTTTCTGAAATGTCAATAATACCATTATAGATATTATTATTATTATTATTATTATTATTATTATTATTATTATTATTATTGTTAATATAATAGTAAACATAATTAAACTGTTTAGCAGACACTTATAAAATGTATTTTACTTTATAAGGCTTAACAGCTTTTTAATTGCTGTTGGGATGCAGGAATGTGTTCATTTTCACGTCTTTTGTATGAATTAATTGCCTTTGATGATTCAAAGATTTTAATCTGCTGATCTGTGATTCAGGATGATTTTCCCTGAATATTTCTGTTGAATGAGAGGAGGAAGAAGTGCCCTTTATTTCCATCCGTCTCTGACTGTAAGTGTTGCCGCCTCTGGACTGAAGGAGTGGCACCGCGCTTAAATAAGAGCCAAACGTTCCCAGTGTTGATCAACAGACTGAACACACTCCGTCAGAGACTCTGAGACACAGGTAACACTGCACTACACAACACTTCATGACAACATTGCTCTTCATTGAACTGTAAATATATATGCAGCATTATTGCATTAATTTTGTCAATTGTTCATGTTACAAATGAAAGTGGCTTGGCCCTTTTATAACATGCTTAGTTCAATAGTTGGGTTAAATAAAACTGTCCAGCACGTTGGGCAAACATTTAACCCAACCGCTAGGTTTGTCCATTTTTAACCAAACTTGGGTTGTTTTAGCCCAGCGTTGGGTTATATGTTTGTGTGCTGGGCAATTAAGCTGTTTTAACCCAGCAGTAGTGTTGTTTTAACCCAGCGATTAGGATCTTTTAACCCTACATTTAAACTGTTTTAACCCAGCGGTTAGGCTCTTTTAACCCAACATTTAAACTGTTTTAAACAAGCGATTAGGCTCTTTTAATCCAGAGGTTGAGCTGTTTTAACCCAGCAGTAGTGTTGTTTTAACCCAGCGATTAGGCTCTTTTTACCCAGCAGTTGGGCTGTTTTAACCCAGCAGTAGTGTTGTTTTAACCCAGCGATTAGGCTCTTTTTACCCAGCAGTTGGGCTGTTTTAACCCAGAGGTTGGGCTGTTTTAACCCAGCAGTAGTGTTGTTTTAACCCAGCGATTAGGCTCTTTTTACCCAGAGGTTGGGCTGTTTTAACCCAGCAGTAGTGTTGTTTTAACCCAGCGATTAGGCTCTTTTTACCCAGCAGTTGGGCTCTTTTAACCCAGAGGTTGGGCTGTTTTAATCTTAGCCCAACATTTGGGTTGTTTTATGTTTTCCCAACCTATTAATTTATTCAACATATTAATAAATGTTAATTTCCAACATAACTTGGGTTTGTTTTAAGCAAGCAATACAGTGAAATTTAAACAATAGTTGAGTTAAATAAAACATTTAAAACATTTAACTGGATTTGTCCAAGTTTACAACTTAGTTAAAACAGAATCATTTGAAATATCATAAACTATAAATCATATGTTTTCATATATGCTTAATATTTAAATATGCATGTATTTGAGACCTAATGAAAGTGACTGTAAAACACGTTTGTGCACAAGATCAGCTGTGTCTTTGGTTTAGATGTGTCAGTGAGAACGTGCAGCTGTGATGGTGATCATGTCATCACGAGGTTTAATGGGTTACTCAGGTGTGTGTGTGTGTGTGTGAGAGAAAGTGTAAGTGGCGTCTTTTGTGAATAAGTATGATAATGACTGCATTCAGCGTGGGAGGTGATGGGTGTCAGCCGAGCACGAAACTAATGATTTTATAATTACAAAATTAAAATAGTCACTGAGGACGCAGAACTCGTCATTAATCCCACTTTGAGTTTAAAGATGACGACTCTGAGGATATTGGTCAGTAGGCCGTGCCATTGTGACCTCTCAAAGAGGAAAACTAACAGGAGAAGAAATATTAATATGTTTTAGTAATTGAACTAAAACTAAAGTGTGTGTGTGTGTGTGTGTGTGTGTGTGTGTGTGTGTGTTTGTGTAGACCACTTAACATTGAGAAATACATGTTAAGTGGTCTCTTAATTTTTTTCAGAGCTGTGTGTGTGTATATATATATATATATATATATATATATATATATATATATATATATATATATATATATATATATATATAAATTTCATTTATTTGAATTATTTATTTATTAACATGTTATTTAATATTTATTTAATTTATGTGGATTTTTATTAATGTGTTATTTATTAGAATTGTAACTTATTTAAATTGTATTTATTAAAATATTTTTGAACATTTATTTATTGTATTTATTTGTTTTTTTATTAAATATATTTTGTCTATTTTATTTTTTTCCCCCATTAATTTATTTATTCGTTTATGTATTTATTAGAATTGTATTTATTGATTGATTTGTTTAAAGTTTTATTCATGTATTTGTTTTTGATAAAGCATTTAACATATTTAGGTGTTTTTCACTTGATTTTCAGCCTACTTGTAGAAATGTCGAGCTCAATCCCAAACACTACTAGAGGTCCCAGCACACCTGCGGCTGTGCCTACGACCACATCTGCATCTGCCACCCCATCTGCCACCCCATCCGTAACCCCATCTGCCACCCGACCTGCCACTCCATCCGCCACTTCATCTGCCACTCCATCCGCCACCCGACCTGCCACTCCATCCGCCACTCCATCCGCCACTCCATCCGCCACTCCATCCGCCACTCCATCCGCCACCCCATCCGCCACCCGACCTGCCACCCCATCCGCCACCCCATCCGCCACTCCATCCGCCACCCCATCTGCGGCAGCTGTAACACCTGCTTTAGGTGAGGAGAAGAAAGATTTCAGACTTGAGTTCACTCCTTTGATTTCATTGTATCCGTAGGCCTTAAACCGTGCTCTCTCTTCCTCAGACACACTTCTGGTGGTGCGCTCCGTCGACCTCCTGAAATCCAAGAATGGGCCGAACCGACGTGAGCATCGCACAGACGCTTACTTCAGCGACAACCTGATCGTCCGCCGAGGACAGACCTTCCAGATTTGGATCGAACTCTCCAGACCTTTCAACCCCAAATCAGACAACCTACAGCTTCAGCTGAGTGAGTGTGCTCGAGTTAAAAACCACGTCACATGACTCGCTTCACCTTTAAAAAGATCTGTGTTTATCCTAATCTGACACTGACACATCTCTGTAGGCGACAGTCTCGAGTCTGGGCTTGCCTGGATTCCCTTTTACTGTTGTTTAGCTCATTTTGTTTAGATACCTCACTCTCAGTGGGCACACCTCTGACTTCTGCATAACTGGATGAAGAGGTGTTGAGTGACACTTCTCTCACACCTAAAACTGCATTCAAACCAGCAGCAGAACAACCTGAATCTGCATCATAACAATAATTAATGTCTGAATCTGATGGAGTGAAGTCAGATCACAGATCAAGCAGTAAATACATGTCAGAATCCGATAATGAGGTCCATTTAAAACTAATTTCCACTCCAGTTATGATGGATTTATTGTTGAAAGTCTTTGTGTACTCAACCGTCACTCATAAAACGTACACATGCAGCGGCTATGGAAATAAAAGCTTGTTTCGTCAGGCGTTATCATTGTTGGACTGATAGATTAGTGTGCTCAGACTTTCTGACGGTTAGTCAATATCCTTCTTTTTATTCATCTGATGAATCCATACACTCTGTCTCATTCCTGATGGATGTGAGTCATGAAGTGGTTGGATTTGGGCCAGGACCGGTTATTATGTGATCTAATCCGTCTAATCCTGCTGATTCTCTGAGTCAAATGCTTATATTAAATCTAAATCATTAAGTCACTTAAAGAGTTAGTTCACCCAAAAATGAAAATTGTCATTAATTACTTACCCTAATGTTGTTCGACACCCGTCAGACCGCCGTTCATCTTCACACACAGATGAAGATATTAGTGTTGAAATCCGATGGCTCAGAAAGGCCTTCATTGACACCAATGTCATTTCCTCTCTCAAGACCCATAAAGGCACTAAAGACGTCGTTACAAAGCCCATCTCACTACAGCGGCTCTACTATCATTTTATGAAGAGACGAGAAGAGTTTCTGTGTGCAAAAAAAACAAAATAACGACTTTGTTATGGGCCTTTTTCAAAAAAAAGTTTAGAATCATTATGAATCGACGTATTGATTCATGATTCGGATCGCCAAAGTCACGTGATTTCAGCAGTTTGATCCGAATCATGAATCGATTTACTGATTCATAACAGTTCATAGCAGTTCATATAAGTCGTTATTTCGCTTTTTTTGCGCACAAAAACTACTCCCGTGTCTTCATAAAATGATAGTAGAGCCGCTGTAGTGAGATGGGCTTTGTAACGACGTCTTTAGTGCCTTTATGGGTCTTGAGAGAGGAAATGACATTGGTGTCAATGAAGGCCTTTCTGAGCCATCGGATTTCAACACTAATATCTTCATCTGTGTGTGAAGATGAACGGAGGTCTGACGGGTGGCCAAACACGCGAGGAATTAATGACAGAATTAAATTTTTTGCTTGAACTAACCCTTTATTGTAACGGCTCCGTGTCTCTGTCCCGCAGGTTCAGTCGCCACCACTGGGATCCGCATCTCCGTTCCTTTAGTCGACGTGCTGGAGGACGGACGGTGGGAGATGAAGATCGTCGAGATGAAGGACATGCGGATCCGGCTGTCGGTCAACATCCTGCCGACCGCCTCCATCGGCCGCTACATGATCACCGTGGCATCTTTCTCACCGAAAGGCATGCTGTTGTTCCCCTGCGCCCCGAACGACCTGTGCGTGCTCTTCAACCCCTGGTGTGAAGGTACGGGCCGAGCACAAGACGGTTACACTCGCTCTGTCTTCCTTTACAGCAGTGAAGTGACACTATCTCTCTCTCCTCAGATGATCCTGTGTATCTGGATAATGAGGCGGAAAGGAAAGAGTATGTTCTCAACAGCATGGGCAGAATTTACTACGGAACCGAGCAGCAAATTGGAGCCAGAACATGGAATTATGCCCAGGTGCGAAAACACACAATTCCATTATAGAGAGTGACTATTATTATTATTATTATTATTATTATTATTATTAGTAGTAGTAGTAGTAGTATTTTTTTTAATTATTTTTAATGTTCCCTATTTATTATTATTATTATTTTTATTATTTACATTATTATTATTATTTTTTAATTATGTTGTTACTACCATTATTAATTACATTATTGTTATTATTATAATTAGTCGTAGTAGTTGTAATATTATATTTTAAGTGATTATTATTTTCCCATTGCTATTATTTGTATTGACATTTTTATTCATTAATTACTATTGTTGTTATATTATTGTTGAACAAAATTATTTACTATTATTGCTATTATTATATTATTTTCTAAATTATTTTATATTATAATTATTATTACAATTATTAGCATTATTTACATTATTGTTATTATTTTTATTTTTAGTAATAGTTGTAATATTGCTGTTATTAGTAAATTCATTTTTAAAGTGAATTTTATTATTTTTTAATAATAATAATTACATTATTATTATTATTAATATTATTATTATTTATATAATTTTATAATTTTATAAATATATAATTTTATCGCTGTTATTATTATTTTTTATTTTCCTATTTATATTGTTGTTCTAAATATTGCAATTTGTACTGCTATTATTGGTATTATTTACAATATTATAATTATTATTATTAATAATAATAATATTTATTGCTATTTGCATTATTTGCTATTATTATTATTATTATGTACATTATTATTTACATTATTATTTACATTATTATTATTGGTAATATTTACATTATTTCAATTTCTATTTTTGCTCTTGTTGGTGTTATTATTTTTATGATCATTATTATTATTAATAATAATCTTTTTCAATGGTTTGGTGTGTTTCATCAGTTTGAGCAGGATGTCCTGGAAGCGTGTCTGTTCCTGTTGGCGAGGAGTCAGGTCGCGATGACCGAATGGAGAGACCCGGTGATCGTGTCCAGGATGGTCTCTGCTCTGGTGAGTCTCATCCACAAGACATAGACGTGGATTTAACCCATCCTTGCTCAATAAATATATTTTTTATTTTTTATTTTTAGAAAAGCTATAAAATACTATTGATATTTGAAATCACTAAAACAAACACGGCCCTATCTCGTTAGCCCTGCCCCCAAATTCGCAAACACTCTATGCAGCATAGGCACCGCCCCTCATGAGTGGACACACCCCCTTACTGCTGATTGGCTACAAGTGTCTTGTGGTGTTCTGTCCAATCCACTTTCAACAGCGTTTCTCAGAAATCCCTTACTGTACAGATTTAAGAACTGAAAAGCACTTGTTCTCCTCTTCTCTGCAACAGGTGAACTCTAATGACGACCGAGGTGTGCTGATGGGTAATTGGTCAGACAGCTATGAAGGCGGGACGATGCCCACCGCCTGGAGCGGCAGCGGAGACATTCTCAAACAGTTTTATAAGAATGGAGGAAAGCCGGTCAAATTCGCCCAATGCTGGGTCTACGCTGGAGTCACGGCATCCGGTACGCGTCATTACAGCGTTCTGTGTTTTTGTGTCATAAGTCGATTGCATTTGATTCAAATCGTCTGATAAGTAGTGTGCCAAAACCTACAATATAAGTATATGCAAATCAGATGAGAATGATTGGCCAGCACACGTGTTTGTTGTGATAACCGTCAATCCTCAAGGGGGCGCAGACACAACAAGGCACCTGGGAAAGTTGGCAACATGTGTTTAGTTCATAAACTGTATAAATATATTTATAAAGTACATTTTCTTTCAGTACTGAGATGTCTCGGTATTCCCACTCGGTGTGTGACCAACTTCAGCTCCGCCCACGACACGGACCTTTCCTTGACCACTGATGTTTATATCGATGAAAAGCTGGAGTTAATTAAAGAGCTGAACAGCGATTCTGTCTGGTATGATAAAAACAACCATCTATACCTCAATGTCTGTCACATGTTCCTTTCATTATTGCCATTAGTGTCATTGTGCAAATACTGCATGTTATTTTTAAATTGTGATGTTTTTCAGATTTTCTCAAATAGAAGTGATAATTACTGATACTGTCCATGAATATCAGACATTTCTGTGTCCCATGACTTTTATTTTAACCATTAGAAGCAAAAATAACATTTCATTATTATTTTGTGGAGTAGATATGTTAGAGGAAAAATTACTTCTAAAACCTGTATATATAAAATATAACCTAATGAATGAAAAATACCATGGTGTGATTCATGGAAAATAGAAGTTTACCTGAGGTTTTTTTAAAAATAAATTTAGTTTTGATTTCATTTAATTTAATTTTGTTGTTTATTTGTTTATCATGGTTTTGAACTGTATTTAAATCTGTCCCAAAGAAACCAAATTTGTATTGTATTTTGGGAAGCAATAGATATGTTAGATGAACAAGTAATTAATATATAACTTGTATTTAATGTTTAACCCTTTATAATTAAAAATAGCTAGTGATTTATGGGATATGGGTTTTTTAAAATTCAGTTTTTCTTAATAATGAATTTATATAAAAAAAAAGTTTGCATTTATTTAGTTGTTTACTTAGTATTTATAAATATAAATGTAGGGTTTTGAACTCAAAAGTACCTAAAAAAATAACTATTGACCATGCCAAAAAAGTTGAAAAGGAAAGTTTTGAGTGAGGAAAAGAAGGGTTGAATTCTGGCTTAACTGGCAGAGGGATACAGTGGGCGTTGGGTTGGTTCCATCCTTAAAATTTCAAAGACGGCAGTTCATAAGAACAAGGTCAAGCAGCAGACATTGGGGACAACAAAGCTACAGACCGGTAGCCTAGAAATCTAGATGCACCCTAGCGGCAGCAAATCTAATCTGCCGCGAGTGTCGTCTAGCAACTTACCCTTCTGAGCTGTAATCGCCAAACTCTGGTCGGGCCAATCACATTGTGTATAGAGTCAGTGAGCGGGGCTTAACAAAACGACCGCCGAACACAGAAACAGACGAGCAGCGGTCTTTCGAATTAGCTTTGACCGCGACTCTGGAAGACTTGGAGTTAAGCTTTTCTCTGAGAAAAGAACAAAGAACGACACTGAAGTCATTCTTTTAAAGGGAAGATGTGTTCGGAGTTTAGCCGAACGGATACGGCGAAAGTTTAATCTTCCAACTAGCTCTGCTTCACCGTCGTTGCTCTGGTTGGTTGTAGCACTATCCAATTGCGTGCACGCTGTGCAGAGGGAGTTTGAAAGACAACCGTTTATCCCGCCCGTCGGATTGAGCTGTCAATGGTGAGTTTCCAGACCAAACATCTTGATGTGTGTCTGGCTTGTCAGGCTAACAGACCGGCAGAGGGTGAAAACGACTCTCTACTGACCTAAATGACCACCAACTCATTCGAATGTCACTCAAAAACCAAAGGATGACATCGAGTGACCTACAAAAAGAATGGCAAAAGGCTCCTATGGGCAGGGCTGAAGTTGTGCAAAGCTAGAAAAAAAACCTTCATCAACGAGAAGCAAAGACACCTGGTCATCTAATGGTTAGATGGTTAGATCTAGATCTAGATCTAGATTGGTTAGATCAAATTTCACAGTGGGTGCCAGACACTGTGGTGTAGGCCTCTCCAGGTCTCAGAGGCCTACACCACAGTGTCTGGCACCCACTGTGAAATTTGGTGGAGGATCGGTGATGATCTGGGGGTGCTTCAGCAAGGTTGGAATCAGGCAGATTTGTCTTTGTGAAGGACGCATGAATCAAACCACTTACAAGGTTTTCCTGCTTCCTTCTGCTCTGAAAATGTTCCCCAACTCTGAGGACTGGTTTTTCCAGCAGGACAATGCTTCATGCCACACAGCCGGGTCAATCAAGTTGTGGCTGGAGGACCACCAGATCAAGACCCTGTCATGGCCAGCCCAATCTTCAGACCTGAACCCCATAGAAAAACCTCTGGAATGTGATCAAGAGGAAGATGGATGGTCATAAGCCATCAAAAAAATTGGAGCTGTGTGAATTTTTGCACCGGGAGTGGCATAAAGTCACCCAAAATCAATGTGAAAGACTGGTGGAGAGCATGCCAAGACGCATGAAAGCTGTGTTTCAAAATCAGGGTTATTCCACCAAATATTGATTTCTGAACTCTTCCTAAGTTAAAACAGTATTGTGTTGTTTAAAAAGGAATATGAACTTATTTTATTTCCACTATTCGAGGTCTTCAACAACTGGTCAAAATAACAAAAAAGATGCAGTGTTGTCTTTCGGCAAGTAAATGCTCTAAATTACAATATTTTTAATTGGAATTTGGGAAAAATTATGTCAGTAGTTTATAGTATAAAACAAAAATGTTAATTTTACCCAAATACATACCTATAAATAGTAAAACCAGAGAAACTGATAATTTTGCAGTGGTCTCTTAATTTTTTTCAGAGCTATATTATATTTTAGGTTTAGTTTACATGCCTTAGACTTTATTTGTGTAAATTCCTGCTTGCCAATAAACTCTCTTTCTGTGTAGGAACTTCCACGTATGGAACGAGTCGTGGATGGCCCGTCCTGACCTGCCGGCAGGTAACGGTGGGTGGCAGGTGGTGGATGCGACCCCTCAGGAGCTCAGCCAGGGTTCGTACCGCTTGGGTCCTACGCCTGTCACCGCGGTCCGCAATGGACAAGTCGACCTGAAATTCGACACTCCGTTTGTCTTTGCTGAGGTAAGCGCTTTCGTTTGAACCTCTTTTTACCCTCATTTGCTGATCTGATGATTCATTCTGAGTCACAACATCTCCTAAATCTCTGAACTTGTTTCACTGTGTCTCAGGTGAACAGTGATAGAATCTACTGGCAGAAGAAAGCCGATGGCAGTTTCAGTCAGATCAACGTGGAGAAGAAATCCATTGGCCAGCGCATCAGTACCAAAGCTGTAGGATCGGAAGAGCGCATGGACATCACGCTCCTCTACAAATACCCAGAGGGTAAGACATCTAATGCATTTTGATGTGAGATGCGTTTTTAATCTAGATTTAAACTGATACAGTGCCTACCGGACAAAGACTGTTCCAGAGTTTAGGTGTTAAAAAGGAAAAGGATCGACCATCTGCAGTTTTGATATTCTAGGTATTATCAGAATTTTGAGACTGCAATAGACTTGATGGAGTATGTGTTAAGAGCTCGCTCACGTACTGGGAGCTAAACCATTTAGTGCTTTTCATATATTTTAAAATCTTGTTTATTACATTTCAACTTACTTGTTTAATAGGGAGCCAGTGCAGTGTTGACAGAACTGGACTAATATGATCATACTTCCTGGTTCTAGTAAGAACTGGAGCTGTTGCGTCTTGGACTAGCTGGAGTTTGTTTATTAAGCGAGCAGGGCAACCACCCAGTAGAGCATTACAATAATCTAGCCTTGAGGTCATGAATGCATGAACTAACTGTTCAGCATTTGTCATTGAGAGCATTTGTCATAGTTTATATACCGTATTTTTATATGCGGTTTTACTGAGGCTAGAAAGTGGCTATAAAATGAAAGTTGGTATCAAAGAGCACCCTGATGACGAGGACTTGACAGAACATCCAACAAGTGTTAGACATTATTCTAGGTTATTCTGTGCAATTTTTTTGGTCCAATAATTAGAATCTCAGTTTTTTTCAGAATTAAATAGTAAAGTCAAGTCACCTTTATTTATATAGCACTTTTTACAATTGTATATTTTACAGATTGTTTCAAAGCAGCAAATAGTAGGAAATTACTAGTCACCCATTTTTTTATAACTATGCATTGTTAATTTTGTGAATTAGTAAGTTTGGTCAGGGCGTGAAGAAATATAGAGTTGAGTATCAGCAGCATAACAATGAAAACTAGCACCACGCTTCCTAATGATGTCCCCCATGGGTAACACGCAACGGCCCTAGCACTAAGCGTTGCGGCACTCCATACTTTACTTGTGATCGATATGACACCTCTTAATTTATTATTATACAAACTGATAATGGTCAGATAAATATGATTCGAGCAATTCCGATGCAATTCCTCTAATGCCAACATAATTTTCATGTCTATTTTAAATAATGTTGTGGTTGATAGTATCAAATTGGAACACCTGAAGTTAAGGCTTTATTTCTCGTTAATTTAGCCACTGTATCAAATAAATACCCACAGTTGTGTTTGTTTTCTTATAAGAGAGTCAAAGTAAGCAGATCTAGCAGTTTCTTACTATATGCAATATCACTTTCCTTCCATGAAATGTGAAATACCTCTAGTTTAGTTTTGTTCCATCTGCGCTCCATTTTTCAGGCTATTTCTTGAGGATGCAAGTGTGCTTGTTATACCTCAGCCTTTTCCTTAATCTTCCTTAATCTTCTAATATTTGGAACAGACCAAATAAAATGCAGCTACCCCCACTCCTAATTCCTCAGTCCATATCTTCAGGTTCGGAAGAGGAACGCATTGCTGTGGAAACGGCCAGTCGATTCGGGTCCAAGCCGACTACGTACCCATCATCCACCGAAAATGACGTGAGCATTGAGATCATCATGAATGGGACAGGCCCTCTTATTGGTGGAGACGCCAAACTCTCCATCGTCCTGAAGAACAAGAGCTCAAAGCAGCGCACGGCCAGTCTGCTGTATGAGGTGATGGTCATGTACTACACCGGAGTCCTGAAAGCAACCGTGAAGAAGGACCGGATTCCTGTCGATCTCAAACCACTAGAGAGTGAGTGGAGTTTGACTTTTAAACCCCTAAATTCAAGGAAAATTAATGCAACATTTAGCTAACCAAGATCCATAAATCTCAGGCCAAATCAAAGTGATCAAGATGCTGTTCACACACAGAAATATCTATTTAAAATTCTATTTGAAAGTAAGCATAATGTGGTCTCACCTGAACCCCACTGAACATATTTGGGATGAATTTAAGCACCAACTGCAAAACCAGCCTTATCATAGTGATTTTTATACTAGGCCACAATTATGAGCCAAAATTACTGGAATATGAGCGCAAAAACTTTGCATGACAGCAGTTTAGTTGATCATGTATATGAACATCTTGCATTTATAAGTAATTTTCTCATTTTGGATTTATGATTAAATCCATGGAATTTAGGATCAAATCTGATTTGACTATTTTATAAATTATAAACATTTTATAAATGTTTTAATTACTCTTCATAACACAGACAGTCTGCTCCAAAACTACAGTGCAAAATGACACCCAGTTGTTTTCTCGTTGTCATTAATGCCATGTTCCCTTGTCTCTCTTCAGCCAAGACTATTCCCTGGACTCTGCAGTATAGGGAGTACATGAATCATCTGGTGGATCAGGGCGCTCTGATGCTCGCGGTCACCGGACGGGTCAACCAGACCAAACAGATTCTGGCCACGCGGTTCAACTTCAGACTGCGCACACCAGACCTCACCATCACTGTACGCTGATGAGACTCTAGTCTATATTTGTCATGTGTAACATGCACAACATGTTTGTATGTTTCGTGATGTTGCATTTGGTTGCGGTTAGATTGTTACTGTAAAGTATCATAATAGTAGTGCACTATATTCTGACTCACACACTATAGTCATGTGATGCTTAGAGGAAGGAACAGAATAGATTTATCCTCTCTATCTTAGAACTCAAATCTCATTCTCTATTTTGCACATTAAATCTGTCCGTGCGTTCAGTTATGCATTGAGTTTAGTGTTGATGCTAGTTTCAGTTTATTTATATTAAGTGTTTCACCTTTGCCTTTACATAAATCGAAACACTACAGGTGAATTCAGTTGATCATAAAGAAACTCTCCATCATTGATTGTGTTTGTGCTGTTTCAGTCTCAAGGGGATGCTGTGGTGGGGAAAGAGTTGACAGTCAAGATCACGTTCCAGAACCCGCTGTCACAAGTGTTGAAGAACGTTTTGTTCCGTATCGAGGGATTGAGAATGCAGAGCGTCAGAAAGATCTCGTATGGGTAAGACTTTCAGTGTTTAACAGCAGTTTAATTTCAGCTGTGACGTGTTCATGCACTTTAGATTGGTTTAGAAACATGGATTGTACTGCATTAAATATGATATTTAAAGAGTGAACATCTTCCAGAGAGTTGATATTGTCTTTCTGTGTGTCAGTGATGTGGAGAAGCTTGCGACGGTTACACTGATGGAGAAGTTTGTTCCCACCGTCTCCGGCTCTCAGAAGCTCCTGGCATCGATGGACTGTCGTCAGCTCACTCAGGTGCACGGATTCATGGATATTGTGGTCAAACCAAATTAAAAAACACTGTCCTTGTAAAGCCTTGTAATGCTCTCGCTTCTCTTGAAGAATATGTACTAGATTTAAGGATCACCTTCACTAAATTATAATATAGTATTTTCATTCACTACTAATGTATTTCAACAATAAATATCAACCATTTTTTTTATTATATCTGTCTCTCTGTTGTGATGTTTGTGCACAAATGTTAATTGTTCTTCAATGTGTATTTGCATAATAATTAGCAAGCTGTTTATTTTATATTCAACATCAGTTATAGAACCAAACACTTTTTCAGATGCTGCAGTTATTACAAAATAAACCAAGAACCTCAACATTTCACAAGTAATGTTAACAGCTGGAGAGGAAAGAGAGAAAATGACCACAACATTTAGTACAATTTAGTACATTATTATATTATGTAGAATTTCACAATAGAATATTAATCATATGCAACATGTCATAGTAGATTTGAAAAGCAAAAGCAAAATATTAATGAAAGCAAACAAATATTTGTGATCATAAAAAAATGCCATTCAAATGAAGCCATGATGCTTTTTTTTTTAACATAACTTACAAATATTTAATCACAGTTGAATTCTTGATTATAGTTAGTGCAAATTTGTTTTTCTAAAATAAAAAACATCACAGCCATACTAAATATGGTGATATGGTAAATATTTCATGGTGAACACATCCAAGTTCCAAGATTGGTACGGCACCACGGCACACTCCATGTGACCACCACACCGAGCTGTTGCCAAACATTTAGCCCCAGGTCAGACCTTGCCTTTCTACAGGCCAGAGTGCCCTTAGAACAAGACCACTTGCTTTCTCAGGGAAGGGGCACCATATGGCACCCATGTCCAGACTTCTGGAGTCTCCATGCGTGGTCAGTGGATGGGACATAAGGGCTTAAGTGGCCTACTACCAGTGGTTGACGCTATCACTTAAGCTAGAGTTCCCTCTACTAGGCGTGCATACTTTGAATTGGAGTCTGTTCGCTGAGTGGCATTCTTACCAGTGGAAAGATCAGCTCTATGCTTTTATTTTTGGCAAGAGAGTTTGGAGCAGAGGCTGTCCCCTTCTACATGTTGCTGCCATCGCAGCACATAATTATGCTAATGATGGTAGGTCAGTGGGAAAGCCTGACCTAGACATCAGGTTAGAGGAGGTGAGCAAAGCAGGCAGAGAGGATGAGCCGCAAGAAAGTATCTCTAACTTGCACCACGGAGGGTGTGTAAATTTGGACCATAATGAGATTTTATGAATAGGTGTTGCCCAGTAGTATAGTTGGGGATGTATAGGAAGGCGTATCCATGAAATGAATGTATCACCCAACCCAAATTTATTTAGAACGGCAAGCAGAAAGTGCCATTTGACCCTGGTGAATGCTTTTTCAGCGTCAACTGAGATGACCAATTCAGGGATTGTAGTGGAATTTTTAGAGTATATTATATTTAAAAGGTAACGGATGTTGTAGGATAACTGACGGCCCTTTATAAAGCCAGTTTGCTCTTCTGAGATCATGGCCGGAAGAAATCTTTCCAAGCGCATGGCCAGAGCCTTAGCAAGGATTTTAGCATCCACGTTTAGTAAAGATAAGGGACTATTAGAGCCGCAGAGGTCGGGATCTTTCTTTCTTTAATAGCAGACTTATGGAGGCCTGTCTTAAAGTAAGAGGGAGAGAGCCAACCTGCAGAGATTCTTTATGCAATATCGGGGCTAATTTAGATTGAAATCTTTTTAAAAATTCAACTGGGAATTCATCAGGGCCAGGGGCTTTAGAATTTTGCATGTTGTTTATAGCAGTGATGATTTCATCAACTGTTAGCGGCAGATCAAGTTCTCTGGTAACGTGGGCTAACAGTAGGAAAATCGAGGCCATCTAAGAAAGCACCCATTTCAGAAGCATCAGATAAGGACTCTGACTTATAGAGAGAAGAATAGAATGAGGAGAAAACAGAGTTAATGGTATTACGATCAGTGTGTAGTGTGCCGGAGGGATCCTTGATGTGAAGAATCAAATGTGAGGAAGCCTGGCGACGCAACTGATGGGCTAATAGCCGGCTTGCCTTATCGCCATCTTCATATGTGCAACGCGAACGTAGGAGAAGGCGCTCTGCCTCAGTAGTAGTAATAAGGTCGAATTCAGTTTGTAAATCAAGACGTTCTTTGAGCAAGCTGGGGGAGGCAAATGGCTAGTTGTTGATCTAGTTGGTCCAATCTTGTTAAAAGATCTTGAAGTTTGGCTATACAAGTTTTATTTATGGCCTCTTTTTGATTAATCATGATAAAATCATCAATTGAAGATATAATAAAAGAGTTAAATTTGTCATCTGATAGAAGCAGAGTGTTTAACCTTCAAGGAGAAAAGTAGCGCGGTTGCGGAGAGAGCTCAATATCCAGAGAGAGTGGGGCATAGTCAGAGATGACTTTAGGATGATATTTAATCATTGACACGTTGGAGTGAGTTTAGCATCAATAAAATTATAATCAATCCGAGAGAAAGATTTATGCATATGTGAAAAAAAAGGAATATTCCTTGATGGTAGGGTTGTTGAATCTCCAGGGATCAATGCAACCATTCTTAGCCATAAAGTCAAAGATTGTCCTGGACACTGATGATGGTGTTAAGCTTTTGGGAGAGGAGCGATCTAACCTAGGATCAATAATGCAGTTCATGTTCCCTCCGAAGATAAGGAGGTTATCATGTAGAGAAAGGAGACGTTCAAATATTTTATTCATAAAATTTGGGTTATCAAAATTTGGGGCATAGATATTGACTAATAATACAGGGACGTGCGATAGCATGCCTGAAATTATTAAATATCTGCCATTTTCGTCAGAAAGCAATTTAGTAGTAGATAAATTAAACCTCTGTACCGTCATATGTAACACGAAGGCGAGCCGGGAACAGAAGACCGTACCATAACCCAGGTAACGTTATCTCACGGAGCTGGCGGCGGATGTCACTGAAGGCGGCTCGGGCGCGGGCAGTCTTCGCGGTATGGTCAGGGAAGATCTGTATAACCATATCGCCGATCTTTATTCTTTGTTGGGCTCTAGCTCGCCAGAGAATGTCCACACAGTCTGTATGATAGTGCAGTCGTGCGATTATGGGGCGTGGGCGTTCCCCGGGTTTGGGTTTGGCCTGCAAGGTGCGGTGAGCCGGGTCCAAAATGGGCTCTTTATCCAGCTGAAAGGCCTCTTTGAGCAGAGTGGAGACAGCCGAGATCATGGAAGTGCTGGTTGAGTCTTCGGGTACCCCTATGATCCGTATATTATTGCGACGCGATCTGACCTCGAGATCCTCACATTTATTGTCCACTCTTAGCAGGCAGGCAGAAAGATGTTCCACTTTAGACTGTAGCGAAGCAATGTCATCACTGCAGGTGGAGAGTGTAGATTCCCTTTCAACTATGGTGCTCTCCAGGGCACTCACTTTAGCCTGTATGTTTGTGATAGAACCGGTCAATTCGGATTTACCTGCCTGTAACTCCGTCTTGATAGAGATGAAATGTTCGCTTAGGGCAGCCTGGAGCTCGGTTTTGAAAATAGCCGCCATCCCCTTACGAAGAGATGAGAGCAGCTCCTCCCTGAAATCGGGTGGGACAGTGGGCATTGCAGCACCGTCGCAAGGGGAGGAGGAATCACACCAGACGAGGATACACAACCTTACTGCCAGCCACTAGAGCCGCAGGGAAACCTTTATCGATCAGTGTCCGGTGATGGAGGTGGGGATGCTGGTCCGGGTCCCCGATGCGCCGCAAGCCGGCCCCGATCAGGCTGGCCTGTACCAAATACCTGTGAGTATCAAGGGGGGTACTTATCCAGCTTTGGTGGATTAAGGTTGTAACCAGACCTCCATACACCAAAGCCTGATTCAGCCTGGGGCATGGGATAAGCGCCGCATGGTTATGGTGAGGTGTGTGCATGGGGAGGTGGTGGAATACCCTTTAGTGCCGGTGGATATTCTATTCCGGGGTCAAAAACATAGAGTTGAGGTGGCCGTTAACCAGCACCTCCGGCATCCACTGATTTTGGGGACCAATTGGCCAGATTTTAATAAATTATTGGGATGTTTGTGTGTGGATGCCTCTTAGGGGAAAAAAGAGAAAGGGAAGGTGGCGGTCGCGCAGGTGGGGGAGGTTGAGCCGAGACCACTGATCCAGGGGAACGGAGCGCTCCAGAAATGCCAGTGTTTTCAGAGCGCGATGATTTTCCCTTGGAACAGTGCTAGGACGAAACGCTCAAAAATGCAGGTCTGTGTCATCGACGGCCATCTCCTCCGTCCTGATCAACAGCTCACCTTTCCTTATTTTACTCTGTTAAAGGACAGGTTGTATCGGGTGACCCAAGATGCCCAGACAAAGCAGACTACAACTCAGTTGTTTCCAGGCGGCTCATTACAATCCGATGGCCGGGCATTTAGGGCAAACAGCGAACTATACGAATTGTTGGGCATTAAATCTATTCGGACCAGCGTCTATCACCCACAAACAGACGGGCTGGTAGAAAGATTTAATCGCACGTTGAAAACGATGATTCGTAAGTTCGTTCACGAAGACGCCAAAAATTGGGACAAATGGCTAGAATCTCTCTTGTTTGCTGTCCGCGAGGTCCCCCAAGCCTCCACGGGGTTTTCCCCCTTTGAGCTTCTCTATGGCCACCAACTCCGAGGGGTTTTGGATGTCATTAGGGAAGCTTGGGAGGATGGACCATCCACTAGTAAAAACAAAATTCAGTTTGTATTGGACCTGAGAACAAAACTCCACACGCTGGGGTGGCTTTCTATGGAGAATTTGTTACAGGCTCAAGACAAACAGAGACAGCTGTACAACTAAGGGGCTGGATTACGGCAATTTTCACAGGGAGAGAAAGTACTTCTATTATTCCCCACCTCTAGTTCCAAATTACTCGCCAAGTGGCAAGGACCGTTTGGGGTCACACGACGAGTAGGGGATCTGAACTATGAGGTAATTTGGTCTGACAGGGACGGGGCACGTCAAATATATCACCTCAATTTATTAAAAAAATGGGCTGAGTCAGAGGCTGTGATGCTGGCGACGGTAGTGAGTGGAGAGGATGATCTCGGACCAGAGGTGATTCAAAAGGCACAATCTCAAGCCCTGGTCCTGGGGGGAGATCACCTCTCACCCCCCCAGCTCATAGACCTCTAGCAACTACAGGCGGATTTCGCCGACGGGTTCTCGCCATAGACCGTAAAAAAATATGGACGACTCGACATCATCCGTTTCCGCTTGTCAGATTTGAAGCTTTCAGGCGGCCTTGCACGGCGCGGACATCTTGGGACCGAGTCTGCGCAGTAGCGATTTCGGGACCGGAGTTGCGCAGTAGAGCGCAGGAAGTAGAGCAGGAAGTACAGCCGCGATATCAAAAGCCCGCCCACACTCTCGCAGATGCAGAACAATTAATTATGTTGGTGTGAAATAAACAGTTATGGAAATGTAAAAATTAAAGCTAAAGATCTAATCTGCTCCCAAAAATTTCGAAAAAAGTCCGTTAGTGCCTCAGTGACAACTTCACTCAGAGAAGACGTCAGTCTCAGCTGTCAATCATGACGTCACACCCCCCGTTTTTATAGAATCAAATAACTAACTCAAAGTAAACTTATTTTTAAAACGAACACCTGAAATGAAATCATCGTGATGATAACTGCCTTCAGTGACATAAACTAACTTTGGGAAACATTTTTTGAAGTGTAATTTTATTATTTAGTTTGCCTCCCGTCCATTAGAAAACACAGAGGGGCGGCTATACTGGGACCGGTCACCGGGGGGCGATCGAGGCGCGAAAGCTTCAGTAAATGAGAGGGAGACTGCAGGCTTGGTTCTCGCCCCTACCGGGGCGGACCGACCTCATCCCACACCACGTTGAGACCGAGCCAGGCGTGGTTGTACGCAGCCGTCCGTATAGATCGCCTGAACACAAAAAGAAAGTGGTCCAGGCCAAATTAGAGGCAATGCTAGAGATGGGGGTTATAGAAGAATCCAACAGTGACTGGGCGAGCCCGATAGTTTTGGTACCAAAACCTGACGGCTTGGTCCGGTTCTGTGTGGATTACAGAAAAGTCAATGGTTGTCAAAATTTGATGCATATCCCATGCCACGGATTGACAAATTGCTTGATCGGCTAGGTACTGCTCGTTTTTTTTAGACGCTGGACTTGACAATGGGTTACTGGCAGATCCCCTTGTCTCCAGTAACAAAAGAAAAAAATGCTTTTACCATGCCGTTTGGATTGCACCAATTCGTTACACTTCCTTTCAGGCTGTTCGGGGCACCGGTGACTTTTCAGCGCCTGATGGATCGAATTCTTCGGCCGCATGCTGCATAAGCCCCCTGCCTATCTGGATGAAATCATCATCTATAGTGGTGACTGGCAGCGTCATATGCAGCATTTGCGAGCGGTCCTCAGGTCGCTGAGGAGGGCTGGGCTCACGGCCAACCTGAAGAAGTGTGCAATTGGGCGGGTGGAAGTAAGATATCTGGGCTTCCACTTGGGTCATGGGCCGGATGGCTCCAGGCCGCAGGCCAGATGGCTCCCCGGCCTGAGTCTGACGGTGGGGGTATGTGGCCAAGGGGGCGTGGTTCTGCGAGGTCTGCAGTGGGAGAGAGAGCTCAGAGCAGAGCGGTAAGGAGGTCAAGCACAGATGACGAACACCTGTTTCTGATTGCAGTGATTGGCGTGAAGAGAGCACATTTAAGCCGCGGCCGGGAGAGAGTCGAGAGAGAGAGTTGGACTAGGACTCTGTGTGCGCACCCTGGAGAAACTGAGTGATATCTAGAGACTGCTTGTGAAAAGGAGCGATCCATATCATGGAGAACCTGAGTTACCACACGGAACGTGTGTTTATGATTTTCATTTGAAAGACTGAATAAAGAGAGCGAGTCCCAGTCAAAGCCGACCCCTGTCTTCATCCTTCCTTAACATAACGAACTTTGCTACAGCGTCCTACTCCATAGATCGTTAAACCGGAAGTCTGTCTCAGTTTCTGATGTAACCTTCTTTCCCTGAAAGAAGGAATGAAGACATTCTGCCACTCCTGCCACAACCCTGAACCACCACTGTATGTCTAGGTAGGAGTAGCTCAGCATTTAAATCTCACTGGCCCATTTAGTTACCACTCAAAGGTGATTAGGCTCCCAGGCAAGACTCCAATACATCAATATCAATGAAACGCTGCGATTCCCTCCTTCAGGGAATGTTTATGTCAGTAACCAACATGTTTTTTATAGTTTGTATGCAGATAGTGTACAAACTATAATGCTGTTTGTTGCAGCTCGGCTTTTAATACTATGGGGCCCTCTAAGCTTGTGGTGAAAATAAAGGCTCACTTGAGCTCCATAGGGCTGTAGGTCCTCTCCTATACTTGTACTTAGATGACTATGTCCACATACATCTCCAATGTCATCGTCAAATTTGCAGATGACACAATGGTGATAGGCTTCAAGTCAAAGATGAGTCACTCTACAGAGAAGAGGTGCACACTTTGACAAACTGGTTTGCAGTTTGTGTTTGCATCTGCAGCTCCATACAGCTTTGCTTTTGAATCACTATTTGATTATAATTCCGTATTGTTCGGCTGTAGAGCCCGTTCAGCAGGGCAACTGGGTGACTGTGAGATGGCATAGTCGCGGATTAAAATACCACTCTTCCATTCTGAATAGAACATCAAACAGGTTCTCCCCACTCAGTCAAGCACCCGCGGAAGATCCTGTTGAAAGTGCCCTAATTATTTGCAATTCTATTACACGGAACATGAAAATAGAAACACCAGCCATAGTTGCATGTTCACCGGGAGCGCCTGACATCAAAGCTAATTTAATAGGCCTGGCTAATGCTGATCGTAAATTCTCTAAGATTATTATTCACGTCGGCGCTAATGATGTTTGATTTCACCAGTCGGAGATCATCAAAATTAACATTTAAAGAGGTGTGTAAACTCGCAAGTACGATGGCAGCTGACATTTTTTGCTCTAGTGAGGAGCTACTTAGAAAACTATCATCACTCAATGGCTGGCTGACTAAGTGGTGTCTGCAGAATAACAACGGGTCCGTAGACAATTGGAAAAGCTTTTTTTTTTGGAAAAGAGGGAGATGGTATCCATCCCTCCTAGGATCCCTTCTGCTCTTCTCTCTAGTAATATGGCACATAGTCTTAGAGGTAAACCTTGACTAACTGGTCAGGAAGCAGACGGACTGGCTTAACTGACCGCCTGCTTGCGGTCTCCCATTACAGAAGTCAGATAAATCCCAACACAGAGACTCTTTCACCTAGATATTGTATTTTTAGAGACTGTCTCTGCTCAGTTTGTAAATACAAAAAACTTTTGAACCTATTTAAGCGTAAACATTTGGTGTTCAACAAATAAATAAAAAACTCAGGCTGTTCGATATTCTATCACTTTTCTCAAAAGTGCTTATTGTTAATGATATGATTACAGATCATAATCTAGATATGCTGTGTTTGACAGAAACCTGGCTAAAACCTGATGACCACATTACTTTAAGTCCACTCCCCAAGATTATTATAAAGACGAGCCACATCTGAAATGCAAAGAGGATGGTTTTGCTGTAATTTATCTTCAGTAGTACTAATTTCAAATATAATTATTTTGAAGTGTTGGTGATTTACTTAATGTTATGTGTAGTGTAAATGATAAATCCCGTTTGACATTTGTGTTGGATTCTGTACACAGGCCACGCAGGGCACCATACAGACTTTATCAAAAAAATAGCTGATTTTCTATCAGAGTTAGTACTGGCTGCAGATAAAGTCCTAATTGTTGGTGATTTTAATATCCATAATGCATTGGGATTAAGGCAACACGTGTCAATACCAACTCATCGTCGTAATCATACTTTAGACTTAATATTGTCACATGGAATAAATGTTGATACCGTTGAAATTCTGCAGCAGAGTGATGACATCTCAGATCATTATCTAGTATTCCGTATACTTAATTTAGCAAAGGCTGCAAACTGGTCCAATGTTTCAAATATGGCAGGACCATCACCGCTGCCACTGAAGATTGCTTTGTAAATAATATTCCTCATCAGTTCCATATCCTCAGCATCTCGGATAGCCTAGAGACTGGGAAGGTATCATTTATACTTGGAAAAGGTTTTCCCAAAAATTTTAATTGGTCAGAAATTTGTTGATGAACCATTGAAGTATATAATGTTGTTTCTATTTTAACTTGGCACATTAGGTGATAACATTGTTTTATGTTGTCATTACATTTCAGTTGTATTTTCAGGTTCAACAAAAGTGATTTAGAATCAACATCACTTTGTAACATTGATTAAACAATATCACCAGAGATTACTTTTGTTCAATTTCATTAGTATAACCATGGATTTTTTTTGTTCACCATTGTTTCAACATTAAATGTTGGTACAAACTTGATATTGAACTAACATCAGTTCATAATGTTGATTAAATGACATTACCATTGATTTGTGGTGGAAATCTCAACATTGCTTCAATATTAACTGAAGGTGCAAGATTGATACTGACTCAACATTGTTCCCATTCATTTGGTCACTCTCGACACCATGTCGGAGTACCGATGAATAGGAATCTCGTTCTCAAGAGCAAATTTAACTACAACTGAACTATAACTGAACGAGCCAATGCACATTGGCATGCAATGATTGCACCAGGTGCTCATGCCACGCAAGGCGGGTATAAATGAAACACAGGCGATTGCATCAAATTATCCATTTGCTTCAGAGCTGAGACGTATAGGGTTATGCCAGATATCACTCCTCACTTCGCAGTTCGACTAAGTGAACCCTGCCTTTTGGAAGTGATCTCGTCAGTCGGTGTTGGTGTGACGACACAGCAGTGGGTCGTGTGTACTCCGGTTCATCTCTCCTCGTTTGTAAGAGCAACCACAAAGGCTGTTCTCACAGCTGGTTCGGTGCGCTAGATGGAGAGTGCTCAAAAGCCGCTCTTTTCGTCTTTGTGAGAGAGAGAGTGCACACGTCAGGCTGCACTACTTACCTGACTGTGTCGACCCCTGCGTGTTTTAGCACCAAGGAGAGCGTCCTTCTAAAAGAGCAAGACAGATAGAGCTTGCAGCTTTTTAAAGATGACATTCTATCTGTGTGTTTCTGGGTGCGGTGGTTCCCTTTCACCACGGGATGGCCATCAGCGCTGTGTATCGTGTTTGGCCGTTCAGCTCGCTGAGGCATGACCGTTTCGGAATTGCGGTCTAGACTTCGTCTTGCAAAAGGCGGAGTCCCTGTGCCTCTGCCATCATCTAACCCTCCACAAAGGGTTACTTCTGGCAGTAGCACAGCTGATCTGGGGGGGACTGTGAGCGCGCTTTCCCCAGGGAACCCTGACTCCTCCCATGCTTCGCAGCCAGTAGAGCTGCCGTTGGAAGTAGGTGGGCCGTCCTTGAGATTTGTACCATCTGTTGTCCATCGCTGCATCGGAGGGAGGTTCAGACTATTCTGGATCTGATGTTTCTGCGCAGGGGGCTCCTATGGGAAGATCCACTGTGCACGATACTGATCTGTAAATGATGGCCATGCTTTACCGGGCCGCCGAGAAGGTCGGGCTCATGTGGATCCCTCCACCATCTCTTGAACCCTCAAGGTTGGATGATTGGTTTCTCAGTGCTGTGAGAACCTGTGCTGGTTCTCAGCACCCCACCCAGGTTCCTTTCTTCCCGGAGGTGCACGAGTAGCTCATTAGATCGTGGACGGCACCTTTTACTGCCCGAAACCGGTCTAGTGGATCCTACTCCCTCACCACCCTCGATGGCGGACCTGCAAAGGTTTACACACAGGTTCCTCCCGTGGAACGGGCCGTTGCTATGCAACTGTGCCTCTAACACCACATCCAGGGGGAACCCGGGTCTCCCCAACCGGGCCTGTAGGTACTCCTCCGATCTGATCAGGAAGGCCTACCAGGCTTGCAGAGAGGCAGGCTCCGCCTTACACCCCACACGTCCAGGCCACAAAGGCAAGGGCAAGCAGCCCTGAGACAGACGACCCGGAGATGAGGAAGACTGCTCTTCAGGAGACGGTGACCGCACCACTCCATCCCCGGAGGAGGGCCAGGTGGAGAATCTTGAGTACTGTTTTGTTTCTGTTCCGCCACTGGGCTCAGCCCACGCAGTACACACATTTTCAATAAAAGAGCAGTTTCTTTCATCTCCAGGTCCCAAGGGGGCTCGGAGAGTTGTGGCCGGTCAAACGCCAGACCACACTCATACTTCTCCTGTTTCACCCCTCTGCCCATCCGTGGAATCAGGTATGTGTTGCACAGCACACTCACACCTCACTGCGGGCTGCCTCCACAAGACAGCCGCCCCAGGCTGGGTGCCTGTATTCCACCTCGCTGCCCCACAGTGGGTACACCGGTGGTCCCGCTTGTTCAGTCTCTGCAAGCTTGGTAAGAGCTGAGCTACCTCAAAGGCCGGTTACAGGGCAAAGATGTATTGTATGTACGGACAAAACACTGCGACCGTTGCATGCATCAACCGTCAAGGTGTTCTATGCTCCCATCATATGTTGCAACTTGCCAGCCATCACCTCCTCTGGAGTCAGAAGTGTCTGAGGTCTCATGTCCCTGGTGTGCGCAACTGTCTGGCTGACTAGCTGTCATGAGCTGCACTGCCGGGAGAGTGGCGGCTCCACCCAACAGGTGGTCCAGCTGATCTGGATTCAGTTTGGGATGGCACAGGTCGACCTGTTTGCCTCCCCAGAAACGTCCCACTGCCAGTGGTTTTATTCGCTGACCGAATTCGCTGACTTGCGCACAGCTGGCTCCGGGGCCTGCACAAATATGCGTTTCACCCAGTGAGCCTACTTGCACAGACACCGGAGGTTCTAGGTGACTTACCCTAAGATGTAGTTAACACCATCACTTCACTAGTGCACCTTCTACAAGACAGACCTATGCCTTGAAGTGGAACTTGTTCGTCGATTGTTCTTCCCACCAAGAAGACCCCCAAAGATGTTTGATCGCATCTGTCACCCTTCACCCTCAAAGTTTACGCTGCTGCTATTTCTGCCTATCATGACCATGTAGATGGTAAGTCGGTTGGGATGCATGACCTGGTCATCAGGTTCCTTAGGGGGTGAGGTTAAATTCTCCTCGACCTCCCTCCATACCCTCTTGGGATCTTTGGTCTGGTACTCCGAGCACTTCAGAATGCCCCATTTAAGCGTTTGCAGTCAGCAGAGCTTAAGATTCTGTCCATGAAGACTTTGCTATTGGCTGCATTGGCCTCCATAAGTAGGGTGGGAGACCTGCAGGCATTTTTGGTCAACGAATCTTGCCTGGAGTTCGGGCCGGCTGACACCCACGTGGTACTGAGACCCCGGCCTGGCTACGTGCCCAAGGTTCCCAGCAGTCCCTTCAGGGGCCAGGTGGAGAACCTGCAATTGCTGCCCCTGGAGGAGGCAGAACCAGCCCTAGCTTTGCTCTGTCCTGTCCGCACTCTGCGGATCTAAATGGACAGAACTCAAAGCTTCAGGAGGGAAAGGCTGTCTCAAGCAGAGGATGGCCCACTGGATAGTGGATGCCATCATCTTGGCTTACCAAGCACAAGGTGTGCCTTGTCCGCTCAGGGTGCGAGCACACTCTACTCGAAGTGTTGCATCCTCTTGGGCACTGGCACGTGGCGCCTTGCTGTCAGACATCTGTAGAGCTAAGGGCTGGGTGACATCCAACACGTTTGCTAGGTTCTAAAGCCTACGTGTGAAGCCCGTCTCCTCCTGTGTTCTCAAACGGGTGGAAGCACTGAGTGGCCCGGCTCTTGTCGGCTTGCTGTGCCTCTGCACTAACATTCTCCAGAGACAAAACTCTGTGAATCCTCCACCGCCCTCGGTGCCGGGCGTGGCGGAGTGTCTGGCATCAGGCCTCTTGCCGCTGAATCCTTGAGAACCGGTATTTGGCTTGGGCCAAAAATCTGGGCTTCTAATGCTCTTGCTTCTTTTGAAGATTCTGCATGTTTTATTCATTTCCTGTCTGTCTGTTAAAACATTTTTGTGAGCAGATTTGAATTGTTTTCCAATGTGTATTTCCATAATAATTAGCAAGCTGTTCAAGTTATAATCAATATTAGTTATAGAATTGAATGCTTCTCTTTATTCAGATGCTGCAGTTATTACATTATAAACCAAGAAACTTTCACAAGACATTTAATATTAACAGCTGGAGAGAAAAGAGAGAGTACAAAATAACAATAGGAAAAAGTTTGAAAATGTAGCATATAATGTATAATGTCACCATATAATATTAAATTTTATTTCAAATGTCATAGTTGACTTAAAAAGCAAAACCAACATATAAATGAAAGCAACAAACAAATATTTGTGTTGATTAGAAAATATAGACTCATGATACACTGGACATTCAAATGTAGCGATTATATATTTTTTCAAACAACATATAACTCACAAATATTTCATTATATTGGATGTTTTATAAGTCTTAAAGTCCCAAATATACAGTTCATTTTTGTACTTTTACACATTTTGTCTATCATATTTTTGTTTGTAAAATCTACTTGATTCTGGTTTGTGCAAATTAATTTTTAGTTTTCATTCACATATTCTAATCCATTAAAGGTGAGACAGGTGTGATGATCATTGGGTACGAGTTTTTACCTTTATCATTACAGCCTGGGCTAAAATATGGATAGAGTTTTCCTCTGAAAGTTTGACCAGTGAAAGAGTAGATATTAGATCTGGACTCCACATCATAAAAAGAGACCAGACCCTCCTCACAATCCACAAACACACCCACCTTCTCAGGTTTCTCTCTCAGAGATAAAGAGACAAGTGAATTATCACAAGCTAAAAATTCATTCTCATTCCTCAGATACACAGCCCAGACTCCATAACTTGGATGTATTGTGATCACCCCCTTCCTGTGAATAGATTCTCTGGCCACGCCTAAAGTCCAATCAGTATTTCCCTTTACCTCCACCTCATAGTAAAATCTCCCTGAACTGAATCCCTGCTTTGCCAGAACACAAAGACATTTATCAAATCTCTTTGGGTTTTCTGGGACGTTCCGTTTTATGTCTATATGAAAGACACATTTTCCATCATAAGACATGCTGAGAGATGGATTTGCTGTATCAGGATCCAGAGTCACATCCACTGAGAGAGATCAGACATTATAAATCGACTTCAGAACAAACATTTACAGATGTACAGTATATAATACAGATTATCAAGTATATGGAAGAAAATGGTGTCAATCACACTGTACCTGCAAACTTCTGTACAAACTTCAACCCTGTGGAGACTGAGGACAATATAATGGAGAATTATTTATAGGAACAATTTCAGGATAGCACTAGCCATGACAATTTGCAAAAACTCAAGTTTTTATGCTCGCTTGAGGTGGTTGTTCAGGCAATTTCGAAAAAGGACATTTTCACAAAACTGCAATGGAAACTTTATTGTAATGGAATTTTTTTTGCATCTATAAGTCACTTGGCATACGCAAAAGTTGATCATTCCCAAATAGCATTTGAGTTGAATTCCTAAACGGAGAACTTCTCTCAAAAATTATGATCATGTGTTGGTAAGTATTCCATGTATCCTTAAATTCTTTTAAAAACACTGGCAAAGATCGTTTATACCATAGACTGTAAAAAAAAATGGATGTAGTATCTGTGATGTCACCCATAGGATTCTGAACAGCAGTTCTGAAGCATAAAAAGTACAGACGAGGTGGCCATTGCTATCTTGCCAGAGCGTCATCCCGGATAACTGACAATGGGCAAAGAGGAAGGGACGGGGGTTGAGCTGGGGTGACGCAATGACTAACAGACAGCAGACAAACGACAATCCATGTCCCTCATAGTGCAGACGCCCTTAATTATGCAGAACCTTAAGGCTTTATATGATGTAAATGAATGGGTTATATAAAAAAAATCACCCCCTCACAGTTCTCATGAAGGGTAAATTGTGCAAGTTCTCCCACTTAAAAAGATGAGAGATACCTGTAATTTTCATCATAGGTACACTTCAACTATGAGAGACAGAATAAGAAATAAAAATCTATAAAATCACATTGTCTGATTTTTAAATAATTTATTTGCAAATTATGGTGGAAAATAAGCATTTGGTCACCTACAAAAAAAAAGCAAGATTTCTGGCTCTCACAGAGCTGTAACTACTTCTTAAGAGGCTCCTCTGTCCTCCACTCGTTACCTGTATTAATGGCATCGGTTTTAACTCATTATCAGTATAAAAGACACCTGTCCACAACCTCAAAAAGTCAGACTCCAAACTCCCCTATGTCCAAGACCAAAGAGTTGTTAAAGGACACCAGAAACAAAATTGTAGACCTGCACCAGGCTGGGAAGTCTAATTCTGCAATAGGTAAGCAGCTTGGTGTGAAGAAATCAACTGCGGGAGCAATTATTAGAAAATAGAAGACCACTGATAATCTTCCTCGATCTGGGGCTCCACGCAAGATCTCACCCTCTGGGGTCAAAATGAGCACAAGAACGGTGAGCAAAAATCCCAGAACCACATGGGGAAACCAAGTGCAGAGAGCTGGGACCAAACTAACAAAGGCTACCAACAAGTAACACACTACACCGCCAGGGACTCAAATCCTGCAGTGCAGGGGGGACATCATGCTTTGGGGCTGTTTTTCTGCAAAGTGTACAGGAAAGAATGGATTGAAGGAATGAATGGGGCCATCTATGGTGAGATTTTGAGTAAAAAACCTCCTTCCATCAGCAAGTGCATTGAAGATAAAACGTGTATGGGTCTTTCAGCATGACAATGATCCCAAACACACCACTCGAACAACGAAGGAGTGGCTTCGTAAGAAGCATTTCAAGGTCCTGGAGTTGCCTAGCCAGTCTCCAGATCTCAAGCCCATAGAAAATCTTTGGAGGGAGTTGAAAATCTGTGTTGCCCAGAGACCATGATGGCCCTACAACATCACTGCTCTAGAGGAGATCTGAGGGAGGAATGGGCCAAACTACCAGCAACAGTGTGTAAAAACCTTGTAGCGACTTACAGAAAACATTTTATCTCTGTTATTGCCAACAAAGGGGATATAACAAAGTATTGAGATTAACTTTTGTTACTGACCAAATAGTTATTTTTCACCATAATTTGCAAATAAATTCTTTAAAAATCAGTCAATGTGATTTTAACTAGCAATATCTATGCAATACACACAATAGATATACACTATTCACTTACCAGTTTGACTAAGCTGGTCTTGTAGTGTATCATCTTGCGTTTCTTTCAGTACTATTAGAGCTCTAACCAGAGACTTCACATTCAAATCAGAGTCAATCCTGATCTCAATCCAGTTCTTGGTGCGTGGAAGACTGTAGAGAGATGAGTACATCTAAAGAGAGGGAGAGCGAGAGAGAGAGGGGGGTGAGAGGACTGTTAAATGTGTTCAATATTTATAAAAAAGTTAAAAAGCGGCCTTACAGGTTTAAAAGTTATAAACATTTGAAAAATGAATGTTTGAGCTGGTTGTGGGGCTATAGAGTTGGTCCAAAACACCCCATTGGTTATTATTTCCTACGTATGGTTTGTAGGGTTGCCATAGACTCCCAGTGGGGAAAAGTAATATAAAACTAACAGTTATCATAGGGGATTATAGCACCTCCTGTAATATTGCACATGATGACTGATGAGACAGATGTTAACAGACCTGTATGATGTGGAGATGATCGTCAGTGTGTGAGAGCTGCTCTATCTCAGTGTTTCTCCTCTTCAGCTCAGTGATTTCCTGCTCCAGCTCTTTAATGAGATCTTCAGCCTGTTTCTCTGCTGCTTTCTGCTGTTCCTCCATCATCTTCAGCTCCTCAGACTGATCTCTCTAAAGGGAACGGTTCAGATCAGTGAAGAGTTCGACACTGGAGGATTTCTCCTTTTCTGTTTTCCTCTGACAACAGTTAAAAGATTATCTATTTGTTTAATCCATTATGTATTTACATATTATTTAAAGGAATACTTCACCAGAAAATGAAATATCTCTCCTCATCAATTAACCTCTTGTCACTTCACTCTTTCCCCACCAGGGTTTAAAAAATACATAATTTAAAGGGTGATTGAGCCCTTTTAATGGATGGGGATTATTAGGAGGCCATGACTGGTGGATGGAACACCAATGGATGGAATTTGGTCAGGACACCGCTTTTTCACCCCTACCCTTATAACCCTTTAGGCGCAAGAGGTTTTTTCCTAAAACGTTCGATTTTGACATCTTAATTTCAAAAGGCTATATCTTAAGAGTGATAAAAGATAGAGACTTTCCATAAATTAGAGAAATATTAAGGATGACCCAAAGTTTATAAGTGTGGCCAGCGAAATATAAAGCCTCATTTGTTTGTAGCATTAGGCTGGAGGTGAAGCATCGATTGACTGATAGACATCTACTCTGTAAGTGTTTGTAACTTATCTCGTTTGATTGTTTGTTCATTTTTTGTTAGATAAGTGTGTCTGTGTAGTAGCCTGACAAGCCAGACCGACATCAAGATGTTTGGTCTGGAAACTCACCATTGACAGCTCAATCCGAGGGGCGGATAAACGGTTGTCTTTCAAACTCCCTCTGCACGTGATAGGATAGCGCTACAACCAACCAGAGCAACGAAGGTGAAGCAGAGCTCGCTGACAGATTAAACATTCGCCGTATCCGGTCAGTAAAACTCCGAACACATCTTCCCTTCTTAAGAAAGACTTCAGTGCCGTTCTTTGTTCTTTTCTCAGAGATAAGCTTAACTCAAGTCTTCCAGAGTCGCGGTCAAAGCTGATTCGAAAGACCGCCGTTCGCCAGTTTCTGTGTTTACTAGAAGCACGCAAACGCAACTCGGCCGTCGTCATTATGGCCCCGCCTACCAACTCTATACATAATGTGATTGGCCTGGCAAGAGTTAGGGGAATACAGTTCAGAAGGGTATTGAGAGTTCCTAGACGACACTCGCGGGTAGATTAAATTTGCTGCCGCTAGGGTGCGTCTAGATTTCTAGGCTATCTGTGTAGTGCAGTGGTGTGTATTAGTAGTTTTGGTGTATTCTCACTGTGTGTGTGGAGGAGTTAGCCTTTGTTTGGTCATTGCCACGTTTGTGAGTGAGTGTTTGTTGGGGGCGTTCCCAGCTGCTTTCAATAACGATACTCAGGTGAGTATAAATAGAGTGATAGTCCGCGGCAGCCCTCGTGTGAAGCCAGACGAGTGTAAAGACTTCAACTCTTCTCTGTGCAACTCCCCAACAAGGCACTTGAGTATCGTTTTCCTTTTCATTATTTGTGTTCAGTTTTCTTATTTCTATCTGGTCGTTTCTCTGATCTGTATTCACCATGTGCTTTCAAATCTCAACTATTACTACTACACGCAAATCATGCTCTGTAGGCGCGAGACGCCGTGATCCTAATAATTTGTGCAGTCTACATGAATCCTCTGCTACTTTACTCTTTATTCCAATTGGTCTCTGGAATTGCCAGTCTGCTGTAAACAAAGCAGACTTTATTTCATCTATTGGGACTCATTCTCAGCTCAGCCTCATGGCCCTAACTGAGACCTGGATCAAACCAGAGGACACTGACACTCCTGCAGCCCTCGCAACTAATTTTACTTTTTCTCTCACCCCTCGACCAATTGGGAGGGGTGGGGGTACTGGTTTGCTTATCTCAAATGATTGGAAATTTGATCCCTTACCATCTCTATTGGCCAGTTCATTTGAATCACACTCAATCACTATTACTCACCCTGTTAAAATCCATGTGGTAGTGGTCTATCGTCCTCCAGGTCACCTCGGTAACTTTGTGGAGGAGTTGGATGTGTTACTTTCTAGCTTCCCTGAGGATGGCACTCCTCTGATTCTGCTTGGTGACTTCAACATCCATCTGGATAAGCACCTAGCCACAGACTTCACCTGACTTAATTTGACCTTAAGTTAGTATCTACTACGGCTACTCACAAATCAGGTAACCAATTAGACCTCGTCTACACACGCAACTGCTCCACGGACAACACTTTAGTTACTCCATTACACACCTCAGACCACTTTCTCATCACTCTTAACCTCATACTGACTCCTGATACAACACGTACTCCTACACAGATTACCTTTCGGCGTGATCTACGCTCACTCTCTCCCTTTTGCCTATCCACTATGGTTTCATCTTCACTCCCTCCACCTGCTCAGTTCTCAGCACTGGACACTAACAGTGCTACTGACACTTTGCTCCACTCTAACATCCTCCTTAGACAGTTTTTGCCCCCTTTCATCCAGACCAGCCCGCCCCACCCCATCTGCCCCCTGGCTGTCTGATGTTCTCCGTGAACATCGCTCTGGACTCAGGGCGGCAGAGAGGAAATGGCAGAAATCTAAAAACTATACTGATCTTACCTTTTATCAGTCTCTTCTCTCTTCTTTCTCTACAAATGTCTCCACTGCTAAAACAACATACTACCACAACAAAATCAACAATTACTCTGACTCTCGCCAACTCTTTAAAACATTCTCCTCTCTCCTTTGTCCTCCTCCTCCCCCTCCTTCATCAATTCTTACACCTGATGACTTTGCATCATTTTTCACAAACAAAACAGCTCTCATTAGCAAACAGTTTTCCTCATCACAAACTGACACGCACATCTCAACAACTAACACGAACACGCTTCCATCCTTCTCTCTGCTCTCCGAGGCAGATATTTCTAAACTCATCCTTTCCAATCACCCTACTACCTGTCCACTTGATCCTATACCCACTCACCTCCTTCAGGCCATTTCTTCTTCAATCACTCCTGCACTCACTCACATTGTCAACACTTCTCTTCACACGGGAACCTTTCCCACAGCATTTAAGCAGGCTTGGTTAACCCCACTGCTTAAGAAACCCTCTCTGAATCCAGCACTTTTAGAAAACTACAGACCAGTATCCCTTCTGCCTTTCATTGCAAAGACACTTGAGCGAGTTGTTCAGTCAGAATTCCGTCCGCATGAAAGTCAGATGCTCTAACAAGGAGGCTAAAGGCTGCAACCTCTAGCGTCAGTCGCTAGAGCGTCTCTTGAGATCAGAGGAGTGAGGTTTACTCGCACAGCAACTGCTAGCTGGCCTCTGTTACACCCGCTGTTGAAACACTCCTATAGAACGGCATACAGCTCAAGTGCAATAAACCAAGATTTGTGCTTTGTGGGGGGAAAAACACCTTTATAATTTGATTTAAATGTTATGATGCATAACTTTTTTTATTATTATATTTTTTGATATGATTGTTAGAGTGATAAGGGAGAAGGGGATTGGAAACGACCATGAGACAGGATATGAACTTACTTTGATCAAAGCCCAACATTTTCTCTCCTTTACATATTTGTTCTCTTCAATCTTCTTCATTCTGCTCTGAATCATCTTCTCCACATCTGTCTGTGTATGAAACAGCTGATTCTACATTCAGAGAAAAGCATAGACATATTTAACACTGACATTAGTTTTCCCTCTTCTGACAGTCTTATGTAATTTTTATTTTCTTTTTAAACAACCGTATTTTCCGGACTATAAGTCACACTTTTTTTCATAGTTTGGCTGGTACTGCGACTAATAGTCAGGTGCGACTTATATATCAAATTTAATTAATTCTGACTGACAAGAATAAACATTTATGTCTACAGCCACGAGAGGGCGCTCTATCTATGCTGCTCCTGTAGCCTACCTCTGAAATAGTTCACTTAAAACAGAAAAAATATGCCTGTACACAACCATCCTATAATGATAAAAATCCATCCAGTGTTTATTTTTAAATCTCCTTTTATGTTTTCCCCTGTCTCAAATCGAGCCGTTCGGCCGTGTGACGTCACACGACCCAACACCCCTCCCACCACTGTTGATTGACAGCAGCGTTTCAATTTAGACCCGCCCTGAGCGAGCTCTGTCACAGTCTGCCATTGTGGATAGGCTGGAGCAGAATGGCGTCTAAGCGATTGTAGTGTTCTGATCTTTGGTGTAATAATGAACATAGCAGTCATTCTGATGTTCCTAAATCCGAATCGCTCAAGACGCAGTGGCTGAGTTTTGTTTTCGTCAATGTTTTTATGTCTGCGCAAACCTTGAAGCATTTCTCACCAGTGAGTAGTTTAAAACGCGTAAAGTTACACGCTTCAGGATGAATGCAGCTAAAGTGGGTAAGTTACATTACTGCATGCTTTCTATGTATGACGTTCTCAATATTATTCATAATCCCACGTTTATAATGAACAACGCGTTATGGTTATTGTGTTATTACAAACTGTGTATGCTGGTGATAAAGTTAATGTGGACGTGGTAACTGACATAAGCCTAATTATGTAGATGGTTTATAAGTTACTGTCAAAAAATAAATAAATCGTGTTGTAACAGTTATTACACTGCATTGATAACGTTAAGCATCACTGAAAAGCCGAAATTTACAGAAAAAAACGTTTATTGGCATTAGCTGTAACATCAATCTGCCAATGAACTAATGTAAACATCACATAGCATTCATCGCTAACGTTACTCTGCCTGTTCATAAAGACAGATCAGTGACATTATTTTAACCAACCATTCAGAAACGTCCTGTTTAGCCTTAATTCTTGAATTTCGTTGGAGCTGTCGTCTTGTCTAGTTGTCAGACACCGGTTCATGTTGCACAGATCTCCAGACTCGCCATTCTTTCGGCTCTACTGTTGTCAACGGCAACACTCCTTATGTGTGTGTGTGTGTGTGTGTGTGTGTGTGTGTGTGTGTGTGTGTGTGTGAAAGCGCCCCGCAGAACAGAGGGGCGGAGTGAGCAAAGCTCATTAGCATTTAAAGCTGTATGCACGAGAACGGCTTGCTGAAAACAGAGCTGTTTTTGACCAGGTAAAATGAGTGTTTTCTTAAAATACTAATGAGAATTTTTAATTAAAGTATATTACAAAGTTTTCATTTAGACACTGAAGAATCATATTAACTTGTACAAAATGGCATTATATGACCCCTTTAAAGACAACAACTGAGAAAGACTGAACACAAACAAAATGCCATCCCCATAAAGAAAATCCTACGATTTTCGAGCCGAGAACGATTCACACTGCGTTCTCCCGGCAGAGCGTTGTTCAAGCACATCTGTGGACTCGTTCCTTCAGCTCTGGCCAGCTTTAAGTCCGCGGTTAGCTTTCTTTGTTTTCTTCATTACAGTTAAAGTAACCTCTGCTTTTCGCTAGTCATTCACAAGTTTTTCACTTCAAACTTTTTCTTCTGCTCCGTTATTCACAGCGCGCGGCTCCCGCTCTGCTTCTGCCCTAATGCCACTTATAGTCCAGTGCGACTTTTTTTCCTCTTCATGATGCATTTTTTGACTGATGCAACTTATACCCCTGAGTGACTTATAGTCCGGAAAATACGGTATTTAAAAATTATAGTTTTTATAGTTAAATTATAGTTTTGAATTGTTTAGTCCATGTCTGACAGTTTTGAGGGTAACAAAATCAGCTTTTATCAGATGTAATAAAAGACTTTTGGATTTCGCTGTTATAAAAAGTGGCACGATTTTCAACCTGTCAGCACGCAGGATGCATTTCAAAGTGTGTTTAAAGTGTTTTGTCTGTAACTCTTGACCTTCTTCTCTTCACTCTCCTGCTTTATAAGAACAATATTGTGAGTCTTGTGTTCTCCATCATAGCAGTACACACACACACACATCTGATCATCTCTGCAGAACAGCTCCAGAGGTCTCTCGTGTTTCTGGCATATATAATCCTCCAGATTTTCCACAGCAATCAGTGTGTGTTTCATTAGACGTGGGACTCTGAGATGAGGCTCCAGATGAGAGTCGCAGTAAGAGAGGCTGAAGACACATCAGGCAGGTCTTCACAGCTTTCTGCTTTCCTTCACCACAGACGTCACAGAACATCTCAGGTTCTCCAAGATTGAGCTTCTTCTTAAAGAGTTGCACAAAATCTCTGAGTGTTGTATTAATCTTGAGATCAGGTCTTTTGCTGAGTCTTTCTGTACAGTGTGGAGAAAAGCAGGTCTGTGTGTCCGTCCACCAACGGCTCAGGCAGGATCTGCAGAAGTTGTGTCCACATGGAGTGGTGACTGGATCAGTGAACACTTCCAGACAGATGGAGCACTGGAGCTCCTCATTTAGTGCTGGACCACTGGAGGATGCCATGACTGAAAAGATAAGTAATGACAATATATCATCTACACGGCAGAAGAGAGCAATTTTGATGACAGTAAGCTGAACTTAAAGTGGGGGTGAAACACTCAGTTTCAGTCAATCTCATGTCAATCTTGAGTACCTATAGAGTAGTATTGCATCCTTCATATCTCCAAAAAGTCTTTAGTTTTATTATATTTATAAAAGAAATATAGGCTGTACCGAGTCTTTCCGGAAAAAAACCGAGTGCCTGGAGGCGTATCGTGTGGGCGGAGCTAAAGAATGACGATCGCACAAAGCGGTGACGTCCTCAAGCGTGGAGGAACCCATGGCTATCGATCTCAGCTAATACAGATATGATCCAGAATCATTTGGAGGCTGAAATAAATTGAACAGGAGAAACAGCAGCAGCAGGACGTCCGTCTCTGTGGTATGGACTGTATTTAGTGGCCTGTCAACATTTGTGTGTGTTTACTCGCAGTTTATGAGGACATGATTCGGTTTATCGACTATTGTATGCGACTAAACCTTAGCAGTAGCAAGCAAAATGGTTTTGCACATCAGACTAGTGTAACGTTATAAACAAAAATGGATTAATGTTAGTGCATTTGAATGGCGAAGCACGCGATCGTGCCGTTTACTGATGTTTTCTCACGTGACGATAGCCGACAGCACAGACATTTGAAACAGTTTTACTCACCGGCTGCTTCCAAAGCCGGACCGAACTTTTATTTCTGGGACCGCTCCGTCAAAAACACAATTCTTTTGGTATGATTTGGTGAAGTCCTGTGACAGCAGTGGCGTGTAAATCCACTTTGCAACGCGACTGAAGCGATGTTGTGAAGCTTCCCGTCATTTCTGCGTTCAAATCGGTTCAAATGCAGCGCTGCCTTCCCAGAATGCTGTGCTGAAGCGTTGAAGTCGCTCGACGTCACCCATAGGAATAAAGTGGAGCACGGCGCGTCATCAGTGTTCACAGACGACTGGATCTGCAGCTGAGCGAGTGTTTATGGGCGTGCATTTCCTCTCTCGCTCTAGTCACGCGCGCGCGCACCCTACCGGGAGAAGAGCCCGTACGGCCCATACAAGGACCTTCCGCTCTATTAACGTCAAGTCGACCCATACTCGAAAAAAACTCGCCGAAACTTGTGAGAAACCGGAAGGAGTATTTTTAACACAGAAATACTCCATCAAACGCCCAACATTAGTTTTTGAAACTTTGTCTATGTTTAGGATGGGAATCCAAGTCTTTAACAGTGTAAAGAGCTCAGTATGCATGAAACAGCATTTCAACCCCCCCCCCCCTTAATATTTTAAGTATTTCTCCACTGACAGCCCTTCAAAATTAATTGTATATTTTATTAAAATATCTTCCAAGTCACATGTAAATCACACATATTTCATTGAATATTTCACATTCCACTGAATGTTTGCCATCCACAGCTCATGCAGCCACATGTCAGAAAAGTGTTTGGGACTCTTGTGCTGCTTTCCACTTAAGCTCCAATTATGTTTGGAGTTTTATTATTTCAACTCCAAACATAAAATTACATTTTGTTGTTTTTATGACATAAAACATGAACAAGAACATGACCATAAACTTTTTTTGAAAAATACACAAGTTACCCTACAAGGTAGACCAGTTTACAAGAACGATAAGAATTTACCTGCTGAAGTGCTGTCATACCTGTGGCTGTGTAGCTTGGAGTTGTTAAAGTTAACGTGATGCATCAATCATGAACAGTTTAAGTTTTAGTCATGTAAACTGATCTAACTTTTGAGGTAACTTGTGCATTTCTCCCCCAGAAAGCTTGAATTCAACTAAATGCATGCTTATATCCTTGTTCATGTTTTATGTTATACGAACACTCATAAAGCCAACAAAATAAGATCAGTTTATGAAACAGTGAGCCTGCTAATTATAATTTACTACAAGTTAAACTAGTAACCACTGTTTATTAGAAAAACAAGGTACTTTATATTAATGTCTGTCCTGTCGTGAGAAACAACAACATCTAAATGCTGAAAAAGGTATCTCTCCTGGAGGAACCTGTCTTGATATAAAACTGATCATACAGCAATATTCTTTATGTATGTTAAAGACAACACAACAAGAAAAGGCAGTTCTTTCTGTTTCTGAAGTTGTGTGACATGACAAAAGATATCCAAATGTATAGCCAGTTTAATGACATGCTCATTAACAATCTGATAGTATTCCAGAGTTAAAAACTACTGAACAAGCTCTTCCATCTCCATCACTTACCTTTGAGTGAATGTCAGATGTAATCACTATTTTCCGTCTGGCTGACTAAAGTTGTTTGCAGGAGCTTCCAGTTCATCGGTTTCCTGGATTCTTACTCTCAGCAGCTGTGATGTCATAGCTTTGTCCCCACAATCGTGAATATGGATTGATAAATCATCCGTGCTGAGTGTGTAAACACTTTAACATGTTTTTTAAGTCTTCATTGAATTTATTCAATTTTTGTCAAAAATCTAAAGTCGATTCTCAGTACAGCACAGGAGACCCACCGGTAAAATCACGACAAAAAAAGAAAGAGCTCACAAAAGAATAAAAGGCATCTAGTGCTTTTTGCACAGCAGAAAGGTCAGTTTGGTAAGTAAGTGAGATTCATTAGTATTTAGCCTCAATAAATCTAGTGCTGATTCTCTCTCTCCTTGGGTAAATGAAACACAAACATTTATAGCAATTAAGTGTATAGCAAGTTTGACCAATGTCGGTCTTTTATTCATGTTGTGTTTCTCTTTAGGAGTTGATCATGACAGCACAGGTAGATGTGATGTGGTGTAAATCTGAAGGAACGGATCTGTCCATGCTGGACATTGATGTTTCATTAGAGAAATCAGCTGATGAATGAGAAGGTAAAGCTGATGACAGAAACCACAAACTGAGTGAAGAGGTTTGTACAGGATAAAAATGTACTTGATCTTTTATCTGAATTATCTTATCATGCATAACATAATGACCACCTTCCTAATATTGTGTTGGTTCCCCTTTTGCTGCCAAAACAGCCCTGATCCGTCGAGGCATGGGCTCCACTAGACCCTTGGTGTGCTGTGGTATCTGGCACCAAGATGTTAGCAGCAGATCCTTTAAGTCCTGTGAGTTGTCAGGTGGGCCTCTATGGATCGGACTTGTTTGTTTAGTATCCCACAAATGCTTGATTGTATATCAGATCTGGGGAATTTGTAGACCAAGTCAACACCTCAAATTTATTGCTGTGCTCCTAAAACCATTTTCTGAACCATTTTTGCTTTATGGCAAGGCGCATTATCCTGCTGAAAGAGGCCACAGACCCCAGGGAATACCGTATCATCCATGAAAGGGTGTAAATGGTCTGCAACAATGCGTAGGTAAGTGGTACATGTCAAAGTAGCATCCACATGGACGGCAGGAACCAGGTTTCCTGGCAGAACATTGCCCAAAGCATCGCACTGCCATCTGATGCTCACATGCCTACTGTTGGCGCTATCGGTGGTGAGCAGCCATATCACCCTGTAGCCCAAGACTGGTTTCCCACTGAAGCTAAGCAGGGCTGAGCCTGGCCAGTACCTGGATGGGAGACCAACTGGGAAAACCAGGAGCTGCTGGTAGAGGTCTTAGTGAGGCCAGCAGGGGTGCTCACCCTGTGGTCTGTGTGGGTCCAAACGCCGCAGGATAGTGATGGGGACACTATACTGTCAAAGAGCACCGTCCTTCGGATGAGACGTTAAACCGAGGTCCCGACTCTCTGTGGTCATTAAAAATCCCATGCCACTTCTCGTAAAGAGTAGGGGTGTAACCCCGGTGTCCTGGCCAAATTCCCTTGATTGGCCCTTACCAATCATGGCCTCCTAATAATCCCCATCCACTGAATTGTCTCTATCATTCTCTCTCTCCTCTCCACCTTTCGCTGGTGTGTGGTGAGCGCACTGGCGCCGTTGTACTGTGGCTGCGGTCGCATCATCCAAGTGGAGCGGCACACTGGTGGTGGTTGAGGAGAGAACCCTGACATGATTGTAAAGCTCTTTGGATGTACAGTAGTAAATATGAAAGCACTATATAAATGCCTCATTCATTAATTTATTCAACAAGGGTCAGCATGGGCACCCTGAATATGCAGCTCCATATGCAACAAACTGCGATGCACTGTGTATTCTGAGATCTTTTTATCAGAATCAGCATTAACTTCTTCAGGTGGGGTTAGAAGGGGGCCTATGAGAGCTCTCCAAGCCCAGAGTTTGGAGCTCCAACTCTGCTTGACTCCTGAGATGCACCAGTTATACATAAGGGACTTTTGGACAAAAGTCCCAGCAGGTAGTCCTTTAGGGTGGTGAGGAAAGCCCTAGGGTCTCTCCGGGACCTTTTCTCTGAAACTTATCATCTGATTATAGGAAACTTCATCACACATGGTGAAGACCTGCCCGTAACCTATTCGACAGGGTTCCTTGTAGGCTGTCTGTGGACGATCTATTAATGGGTCATATTTAATAATTAATGTGGTTTTATGTGGTAAATCGACTGTACGCTACACAGGGGACAACATACAACACCAAAGCCCCGTTTCAACCACAGGAACTTTACCCAGGAACTTTGGGTGGTACTTTGTATGTTTAGACTGCAGGAACCAGGGTCTAAATGAAGTACCGGGTAAATATTTCCCCCTCCAAACGGCCCTGCTCGCGAGGTAGTACTTTTTCAAAGTTCAGGAACTTTCGAGGGCGGGACTTAGGAGCTGAACATGCTGATTGGTTTAGCTCATGCAGCATTTTATTTCAACCGGCATTTTTAAAAGTCTTTTGCGAGGTTCGTTCTGCGTTCAGTAAATATCAGTCTTGCTCTCTGTCTGATGGCGCGCGTTCGTCTCAGCCATCTCACGAGCAATGTCCGTAATAGCTGATAATAATATACATTGTCATTTTAAATCTAGCTTTACAAGCTTTCTGAATATGCTGCTGAATCTGCATATTAGTGCTCTTTTCCGTCGTTATTAAACCTCTTTAGTAAACCTATACATAACCAGCAAAAGCAGCACAGCTTGAATCTCTTCCATACTCGTTATTCATTTTTTTACAGTCTATATTTTTCACCATGTAAACGACCTGACCGATTACTTTTAAGTGTGTGTCCTTACATGACGTGACGGCGCGTGCCGCGCTCAGGTTGACAAGAGAGGAAAGCTCATTTTTCTGAGGGGTAAACTTTTTATTTCGTAAGTTATGAAGATAATGTTGGAGTAATGACACAGCGTATATTGCCCCAGGCAGTTTTTACTTTAACTGCGCCTGACAGAAGAATTTTTTTTTCTGAGATGATTATTACACTTTACAACAAATAAATAGCTTATATAATCCTGTATTAGTCCTGGTGGCCGTTAAGAGTTGCTATGGCTACAGTAAACACATTCCAGCTGCTGGAGAAAACAGCGTTGACATTTTTGATGCGGCAGACAAACTGCATGTGACAAAATGATTGCGATTGAAAGCTTCACATGTAAACACCAGATCGGTTTAGATAACGTCTCATGTAAACAGTCCACTAAATCTTTCGATCGGTACACACAAAAATGACTGTCCGTCACTGACTTGGAGGAGCAGTCGCGCGCAGTCCTACATCACCGGACTAATTTGCCTAATCTTCACGGAACTTTATCGCGGTGGAAACGCAGACAGTTGCAGGTCTGTGGGGGAGAAAAGTTCCTGTAAAAAAGTTCCCGGTACAAAATGTTCCGGGTAATTTTGGTGGAAACGGGGCTCATGATGTACATTACAGGTATTACTTATGCAACATTATCCTAAAATGTAATTGTCCACGGACTGCTTACAGGGACCCTGTTGAATAGATCAGAGGTGGGATAATGTTTCAGACTTAGTTTCTTGGAGCGGATGAATTTTTGGAAACCTTTCATTGGATTGTAGGAAACTTCATCACACATGGTGAAGTCCCGCCTGTAACTTATTTAACCAGTTCCGGTTGGCTTTCTGTGGACGATCCATTAATGGGTCATATTTCATAATTAAAGTGGTTTTATGTGGTAAAAACCTACAGTACACAACACTGGGCACACAAAACAACACAATGATGTACATTACCGCTATTAATTATGCATCATAAGCCTAAAAATTAACTGTCCACGGAGAGATTACAGGGGCCCTGTCGGATAGATCAGATGTGGGATTTCTCAGTTGGTACAAGATGGAAATTTGACTGGTTGTATCTCAGGAAACAAGCTCTTACTCCAGGGTTATGGGAGTTCCATAGGTACCTCCTACCTGTCCAGAGTTTGGAGCTCAAACTCTGCTTGGCTCTCAAGTTAAGGCCAGTCAAAGCGGCACAGGAAGTGTCTATATCTTGGTACCAGAAGAACCCAGGAGCTTGGTACGGTGGTGGTATGAGAGGCACTCTATAGAGCTTCAACTCATCTTGACTCCTGAGAAACTCCCATTTATCTAGAAGGGATTTTTTAACAAAACAGTCTAAATCTCGAAAAGGAAAAGTCCTAGTGGCTCGTCTTTTGGGTTGGTGATGGGTCCCTTCTGTCCCTCTCAGACCCTAGAGTCCCGAGCTTCTGGGACTCTTCGTTCCAAAGTGTTAGAGGACCTAACTTTGACCCAAGTTTGGTACCTCTAGGCGGTTTGGTCACAGAGTTATAGCCGTTAAAATGTCTAAGCCTATAGAGAATGAACAGTCCATGGACTGCATAGTCAAATCAAGTCAACTTTATTTATTTAGCTCTTTTAAAATGATGATTATTTCAAAGCAACTTCACAGTGTTAAACAGGAAAATGTTGCAACAAAATTTGATTCGGCTGTACAGTCGTTCTGGAGAAAACGGTGATGTAATCAGCTAATTTCAATTTATCATATAGCAACAATGTGGGCTGTTTTCCTGTTTCAGTGGAAATTACATCAACACACTTGTCTTACTGCATAAAATAGCACTGAGTTTATTCAGTTGCTGCAG